>NC_092280.1:26022430-26107430 GCF_036320965.1 Panulirus ornatus | reverse complement strand
CTCCTGGGAAGAGAATAAAATAACGATGACGTAGGCGAGCGTTCGTTGGCAAGACTGTCGCCAGCGCCTCCCGGCAGGACTGTCATAGACGACGGACTGACGCCGGACTGGCAATACTGACGCGGGTGGCGGGTTGTAGGGTTTGTTTGAGGGACTGTTGCACCTTCCTTTGTCCAACCCCTTCTTCCTTTACTCCCCCTTAACCATCCAATTAAAGAATAAAAGGTGGGGAGGGGGAGACGAAAGGGTGTCTTCGAAGCGACACACCCGTACACCACTACCTTCTAAGTAAGGCGGGCGACCGCGGTAATGCCGGAGACATTGGCTGGTCGACATTTTTGACGCCTGACCGGCCTCACCTCCCAGGCAGAAGATTGCATCACCTGTGTATATATAGACGACTTAGGTGTGAGTGGTGCGTCTCTGCCTGATAGGGTTATTCCCTGTAGCACGAACGATACGATCCCTATGGTCGTTAATAGTGCGACTCTTCAAGGTCAAAGGGGTCAGGTCGAAGGTCAGGCCATCATAACCAGGAGTCGTACTGTCGTGTTAGAGAAAAGAATCGTACCGTCGCGCTCAAAGATTTAACGTTCGCGCGTGTGTAGGTGATTCGTGCGTTAGGGTATGAAAATAATTAAAAAAAAAACGGTTTCATTGCTGCTATTGCTGTGGGGTTTAGAAAAAAAATATTACTATGGTCTTTTCCTCCAGCTTTTAATTTTAAGCATGATTCAATACTGGGTTTCCAACTGAATAGCTTCCTGGACACAATGCAGTTCCCTAGCGGCTTGAGGTGGACTGGTAGAAACAAAACCAACTGGTCTTTGACTAGGCTAGGCTACACCTATCTCTTGCCTCTTTGTATCACTGTGTTTTTGTCTTGAGAGGCTGCTGCAGGTCCTGAACTCTTGAGTAGTCCGAGCGAGATGTTAGTGATATGCAATGTAGGTGAAACAGCCAAAGGCCGCTGCTACATCTGACAAATAATGCAACAAGGGACTGGTGGTGTTTAGGTGCAAGGCTTCACCCATCATCACACGCCGCGTTGTAACGCCCAAATAACACAGTAAGCTGATAAGTGAAGTGAGGGATGGCTTCTTTGTGGGGAAGCACGCGTGCATAAGCTAAGTCGTAATGACGATTAGTTTACATTGTTCTCTGTGTTTTTTACATAGCACCAGTCTCCCACTTCTGCGAATGAAGAGCGGGAGGGAGAGGAATGTTTTCTCCCGTAACCTAAGAGGCTAAATGTCGATGTTTATGGAAGAAAATTTTGTGGTTACGCTTTACGCAATCTCACCCAGCTTAATAGTGTTTGCTTTTGAATTTAAGACTGTCCGAGAGTGAGAAAGATGTTGCCAAAGTTTAAATGATTTTGCTTCGCATAGCTATATCCTTTTCTTTTTTTTTTTTATCATTTGGGATGTCCATGATGACGTTTATGGTCTTTAATTGACTGAACCTTTTTAAGGCGGAAGCGGCAGTTGAAATATTAAAAAAAGGAAGCAAAATTGTACTTACCATTTACCGCTCGAGAACCCTCGTCTTACCCGACCGCTAGGATTCCTGAGTGTCTTTTTTTTTTTTGCAACAATTGTTACCTTTTTTTTTTATCTAGTATTATCCCGAAAGTTGTATCCACGCTTCGTAACAGTTTTTGGCGGTGTTCATATGGAATGTTATTGTTCATCTGTATTTAGTGATGGGACTAACGGAGGGATTCGGAAACACAGGTACCGACATCAGTGTGTTACTGGGTTAATGTACAGGTTAGGTTGCCCAGGGGGAGGTGGTGCAGAATCGTGCCAGGTTGGAGAGAGGTCTAGTGAGGAAGGGTGAGATGAACGAGGCAGGTTTGACGGGAGTCCTGCGATGCTGGTGAAGGTGCACAAGGTGAAGCAGGAGCCAATACTGGGAGAGGTACTTGGCTGTTGGGGTGTACGTGGAGCTTCTGCAGGAAGATGTGACGCGTGCCGCGGTCTAATTGCTTTGCCTTCGGTTATACCCAGGTCACGAAGATGGTCCTTAAGGGTGAAAAGGAGGCGGAAGCACAACAGCTGAATGACTAGCGACGAGGGAAATGCATCGTTGATTGGTGGAGACCCAAAAGAAGCGGAGCTTCAGTCGTTAAGGTCAAAGATGGCTCGTTCTGACCGTACCTCTACGCTATGTGACGTAGATGAGGTCAGTCAAGTCGTAGAGGGTGGGTCAGGAAGCTCTAACTCCTTCCGAGGATTAGGAGGTCAGGTCTGTTTTCACCCTTACATATGTAGCCTTTTTACCAGCATTACCAGTCAGTTCTAGAATACTCCCGGTCTTGTCAGTACCGGAAGCCTGGTGATACTGGCTTCTGGCGGGGTAACGTTAACTCACGAGCACGACGGTACGATTCAGGGCGTCACATCGATCGTTACCCTCTTACTCACAGAGGCTCAGCGTAGATTCTCTCGTAATATCTTATTTTTTTTTTCATTTCTTAGAAGCGCCACCATTGTGGTAATATCTGCTTCCTCTGGAACCATGGACGGACGGGACAAACAGATGGTGAGCCTACCTGCACAGAGAGAGAGAGAGAGAGAGAGAGAGAGAGAGAGAGAGAGAGAGAGAGAGAGAGAAGGGGGGGAGGACGTGTATGTGCTCGTATACGCCTTGTACGTGGAACTACAGTAGGTTGTGCTTCTGTGAACCATCTTCATCTTTAGTAAGATTCCTGTGGTTAGGGTCTGAGAGGCGGGGAGTTTGTCCAGAGAAGGCCCCCCTCCCCCCTGTAACGTTGCTCTATTAGGGAGAGAGAGAGAGAGAGAGAGAGAGAGAGAGAGAGAGAGAGAGAGAGAGAGAGAGAGAGAGAGAGAGAGATTCATGCATTATAGCTGACAGCATTAACAAGTTTACTCTGTTGGTAGTTAAATACCGTTGCGTCACGACCAACGCGTCCCCTCGAACTCTTAGTCTCAGAGGCCCTTTGTTTTCCCGTTGGGTCGGGGCCTGTGTCTTCCCTCTGTTTGTCTGAGAGGCACGTCCATCACCCACGTCAGAGGAGCAAAGCCACAGCTCTGGAATTTATCATAATTTCTGGCAACCGCTGCTCCTTACTGACGTCATGCGGGAGAAACAAACCTTAATTCGCAGATGACTAGATAATGGTACAGTATAATCTAGTACTGTATTTGGTTGACTCAACCCCCTCCCCCCCTCTAAGAGTACGAAGGTACAAACCGCTGAGTATAGGAGTATTTCTGACGGAATGTGTCATTTAGAATAACAGTAGCGAGATCATGAACCTACGTAAACCAACTGTGAGGTTGTGGAAAGCATGTAGACTCACAGGGCGAGGAAAGCAGTGGAGGGTTATAGCTGGCCCTAGGGTAGAGGAGCACCGATGGTGACCCGTCGTGGTGGACGGTTCAAACGGTTATCCGGGGAAAGATTCCCCGCCAGCTTCGTATGGGATTTTACCTCTGTTTAGCCTCAACGTCACGGATGTTTTGCTCTCTCTTTAGTGGTATTTCTTGCTAGTGTGTAATCTTATTTCTAACTGTGTGGTTATATTTTACTTTGCAAATAGCTTTCCGTGCTTCTGCGAGAGTTTTTGTGCGGCTCAAGCCAATAGGAAATGGTGATAAGCATGTACAGTCTTACAAGTATCGTAACCTGAAGAAAGTGTTGACAATATTTCGACAGGTGGTTATAACTTGACGTCGACACCCTTTGAATAAGGACTCTGGCAGTCGATGTGCCTAAAAGCCTTAAAAGATAAAACCAATCAAGCCCGCTGCAGAAGCAGTGCTTCCCAGAAGGAAGACGACACGACACTTTGGCCTGTCTATATCGCGTCTCCACCCCAGACGCAGCTGGGTGTCTTCGTTTAAACCTCCTCAAGTGAACAAGTCGTCAGCATTCTAACAACGCTGCTATTTTGGACAGAAAACAACGTCGTAAGTGAAGTAGTGTCAGGGCTCAGTTGAAACTAGTAGGACCTCTTTTTTTTTTTTTAAACTCGGTTGAAACAAAGTGTAAAATTTTGACACACAAGAGTCCCAAGGACCCTCAAGTTGTGTACACCGTTTTTCAAGTAGTGCTTCTTCACGTCCTCTTGTGCTGCAGGCTCTAGTGTCGTCGCCTGAGATATCATTATATAAGTTCACATCCAGACGCTCAGTTATACACACAAGCAGAGGCGAGGTTTTAGAAGTAAGGGATACGGCACTTTCATTTAAATCTTTCGTTTCCTTTTTTTTCTTCTTTTCTTGTAAAGATTGAGGACAGAATGACTGGTTGCATTTTCGAACAGAACCAAAGCAAACTTGAGTTCAGTCGAATGATAAGGTTTTGGATGCGAACAGTGCGACCCCCTGGGTATGGCGGGATTAACCTTTGACCTTAGGTTACCCGTTGACGCTTTAAGCGTCAGATCAAAGGTCACGCCATCATACCAGAGGTTCGCAATGCCTTACTCAAAGTTTGTACCTAGAACGCTTAATGATAGGACTGTCGTGCTCAAGGCTTCTACCGTCTTACGAAAGGTTCGTGCTGCATTGCTCAAATAACGAATTGTCGTTCTCGTGTCGTAATGTCGTACTCAAAGGGTCGCTCTATAGTTCTCAAAGATCGACTTGTCATGCTCAAGGGCTCAACCTCCGCACTAACCTTCGTCGTGTGGGGCTCGGAGATCGAACTGTCGGGCGCAAGAGTCGCACTCATGGTTTGTACAATAGTGTTTATTGAAGACTGAACTGTCGTGCTCAAGAACCGCACGTCACGCCTAAGAGGTTCAGAGAATCCAGCAGCATCTGACACTCCTGAGAGCCTGCCTCACTTTAGCCCTCTCGTTCTTTCGTCATAACGGAGCGTGGCCGCACGCTGACGCCGGATTTTTCCCCAAGGAAAAGAGACGCTCGCCTCCTTAACACTCGTGTTATAATCTCTCTAACGTCAAACCTCGTCACACGTTTTGGGTGCATCGTTATGCCCTCTATAACCTATTACTGTTTCAACGATAAACTTGCAACATTTCTGGTTGAAGAACTCTCATTAACGTTCTCTCAGTCTTGTCATTGATAAGAAAGAGAAAAAAAAAAAGATGCAGACGGCATGATTTCAGAAAGCACGTCGTTAAAAAAGAATATAACATACCACCCCAGAATCACACAGCTTCTGACGCAAAACATTGCAGTGTCTTCCTTCAAAGGGGGTAGTATAATGTTTGCTTCATTTCCCAGAAAAATGGACAGCGTAGCACTATTGTGAACAGGACACAAGAAAGGCCACACACGCGTATACCTCGTGAGCTTGTTAGCGAGATTACCGGGCGTCAAGGGAGGTCGTTACTGGTTGCTGTCTACTCTTCACTGGCTCCACCCACCGTGTAACGGACACCCACTCGTTTGTTGCCGTCATTCACGACGATTTTTTTACTGCTTGAATTTCATGCACTATTGTGCTTGGGGGTTTCCCTAAAGTTACTGCCTACTGTGATGCAGTGTCTTTGCTTCTCGAGATTTTGGTAGGTGAATGAACTGGAGTTTTATCTCTTTTCTCGCATTCCTAGGAAAAGAAATATGAATCGAAATTCATGATTAACATACCTGTTTCAAGACTAATGGTTTGTCTGTGCGCAGAGGCAGGAATTTCTCCGCCCTTGTATATAATTTAGTTAACCCTTGTGGTCAGCCATTTCTGTTAACTACTTACAAGGTCACGTCCTCGCCCGTATGTCATGGACACTGTCCAGAGAGAGGCTAATGCACTTGTAAACCGAAGCCTCACAATCAAATGTTTTTTTTTTTTCTTTTCTCTCTGTCGCTACACCACTTAGGGAATTGATGAGTTGCTTGCAACTAAAGGCGCCAGACAAGTGACTCCGTGTTTTCCTTGACGTCATATATCATGTGCCCCGTAAGCTCTTGTGTTAATGGATCATTTTATTCAAGCTTGTGTCGAAACCGAGGGTTTACAAGGATGGAGCCAAGCAAGACTTTTGGTCATAGTTTCTTCGTCTTGTTTTAACCCATTGAATATATATATATATATATATATATATATATATATATATATATATATATATATATATATATATATATATATATATTTATATTATTTTGCTTTGTCGCTGTCTCCCGCGTTTGCGAGGTAGCGCAAGGAAACAGACGAAAGAAATGGCCCAACCCACCCCCATACACAATGTATATACATACACGTCCACACACGCAAATATACATACCTATACATCTCAATGTACACATATATATATACACACACAGACACATACATATATACCCATGCACACAATTCACACTGTCTGCCCTTATTCATTCCCATCGCCACCTCGCCACACATGGAATACCATCCCCCTCCCCCTCATGTGTGCGAGGTAGCACTAGGAAAAGACAACAAAGGCCCCATTCGTTCACACTCAGTCTCTAGCTGTCATGCAATAATGCCCGAAACCACAGCTCCCTTTCCACATCCAGGCCCCACACAACTTTCCATGGTTTACCCCAGACGCTTCACATGCCCTGATTCAATCCACTGACAGCACGTCGACCCCGGTATACCACATCGTTCCACTTTACTCTATTCCTTGCACGCCTTTCACCCTCAACAGTCAGTTGATATACAACGAAGAGACGTAGCTAGGACGCTATTTGGTAAACATACATGTTTATAAAAATAAAACACATAGCTAAAAATGTAGTGAAAGCCAGAATGGGAATATGATAAAGTTGGCATAGCCAAAATGGAAAATATATTAAGATTGACATAGCCTAGATCCTAAAAATGGAAATATTGCCAAATAGAAACATAATGGAAATCCAGAATGAAAGTAAAGTTGACATAGGCTAGAAAGAAAATATTTATCATACACACATCTTCAGCTGAACAAGGGCGTTACATGCGATAAGAGTGTGTATGGTCTTAGAATTATCTTGAACACCTGAAGGTCTTTCAGGTTATTTAGACTGAGTGTTACAATATAAGTTAGATGGCCTGAAGCCGATATAACCAACGAACCTGTTGCATAATTGACAATAGACATAACTAATGAAAATGGTATACACGAAATTGTATTCATAAGATTCGAATTCTGTTTAGCTTAAGAATAACCTAAACGAAAAGTATACATCATATCACTTCAAAGGAAATAATATACTTGATAATACATGATAGTAGTGCCATGGATATGATTTGCCTTACTTGAAATATTAAGTTCATGATATCGCCAAAATAAATACAATTTATGACACCCTCAAGAAGTAATCTACATCATCTTAAGTAAGAATGGTGAACATGATATAGCTCACACAGAAGTAATAAACATATATATATATATATATATATATATATATATATATATATATATATATATATATATATATATATATATATATACATACAAAGAAAGTAGTGTAGAAGAGGAGCAGTGACAAGACTACAGAGAGTCGACACTCAACACTGTGATTACAACTTACGAGGCAGAAGTGCATGACGGTGATGCTTCCCACATCCCAACAGACAGACAGGACTCTCGTTGCCTCACATATAAGTTGGTGGCAAACACGCGACCAAGGATCCTTGCTGTGGTGTGAAGGGTTGCGTTGTTGATGAGAGTTTAGGTGGCGGTAGTATGCTTGATGGTTAAGCAGTTAGGTTACGTGGGATGGGTAGTTTAGGTTAGGTTCGATGGTTTATGTTCGGGGGAGCTGGTTAGGTCTAGTGGTTTAGGTGGTTGAGTTCGGTTAGATTTTTTTTTTTTTAGGCTAGGTTATGGGCAGAGTGGTTAGGTTTTTTTGGTTATGATAGGTAAAGTGGATAGGCTAGGTTTACTGCTAGATTTAGGTGGACATACTACGTTAGGCATATGGATAGGTGGTTATTGTACTCAAGAAGGTTATGTTTGCTTAGGGGGTAGTTAATTATGTTAGACTTGCTGGTTAAGTTGGGCCACATGTCAGGAGTTTAAAATGACGTTCAAAAGTAATGCAAATTATGCCGTCTCTTCTCGCGACGTCATAAAATAAAAACCTTCCACTGACAAAGACAAAGCCCTGGTGAGCGTTTTGTTCGTATGTTGTCTTTTTGTTAGGAATATTTAAAGATTTTGTGCTCACGAAGATGAAACCAGAATATGATGACTATAAAAGGAATATACTATATCGTGGTATTAAGTGAGGAGGGTTTTTTCTTATTTTCTTGGGTGAGCTTTCAAGCATCAGTCACTTTTCTTGGTATATATAGTACAAGGTTGGATCATGCGCAGTGCCAGGGTGCCTCCTCTGTGATGGTTCACTTTCTTGAGAGGCAGAATTTAGCCATGATGCTCACTTACACGTTCACCACAAACGTGCTGACACACCCACATATATTTATCTCTATCTATCTATCTTTCTATCTATCTATCTATCTATCTATCCATCTATATCTATCTATCTATCTATCTATATAACGAGAGTCCAGGTCTAACCATGTATGAATGTAATCAAGCTACGATGTCTCATCTTAACTAATGTCTTAATTTTGAAAAATCTGTTATACTCTTACCTGTGCCTAGAGCTAATGCCCACACACATGTAACGCGTTACATACGGGGTAACGTGAGCGTAACGCCCTCACCCCGTAACACGCTAGTGGTGATCACAGGGCCATCATCACACATAGGTAGTCAGTGGCGAGCAATAGACTCGGGTGAGTTAGTGACGGCGGCCGAAGTGACACGGCAATACGGCGGTGACGCTCAAATTCCCCTCCGGAGCCCAAGTTTCTGTCATTTCTTTCACCTTCACATATACTTATGTTGTTGGCATTCTGTCCACACACACACACACACACACACACACACACACACACACACACACACCACAGTACACATAAAACTCATGTAATTCAGACTATTTAATTCTTAACTGAATTAATTCTTAACTGAATTTAATTCTTAACTGAATTTAATTCTTATCTGAATTTTCCTGCCGTGAGCGCTGCATGTTAAATCTCCTCATACCTGACTAAAGAAAGTCTATGAATTGGGGCGCCCTACGAGTGTAGAACTCTCCTACCATAGTGTAAAAGTATGTGATTGCAGAGAAGGAATTGCACTTTTTAACTTATTTCAGCTTTTTTGGCTACAGCACACCTAATCTTCCCCATTTCTTTCGTCTTTTTAGGTCATGGTCTGACTTTTGAGCCTCGGTCTGACTTCAACAACTACTCGTGAACACCGTCAGCGTGGTAAGTTTTTGATATGTTTATTGTAGCCTGCACCCATTCATGATACTCTTAGAGTTGTGAGTATGGACCGCAATATACTGACGGGTGAGACTCTACATGAGGGAATGGACGAGGATGAAAGGGAAAAAGTTAAAGGAGGAAATGCTAGTAAGAGCGAGATGGTGGTCGTTGAGGAAGCAAGTTACCAGAGTTATACCGAAAGGTTGAGTGGTTTGGAAGGTCGTGAGATGTAGGCGAGCCATGTCTGCAGCTGCGTGTTACTAGACCTGTTAAGAGGGACCATTTCAGTCTATATTTTACGAGTGACATATACGACTATATGACTGGCAGAGTGCAAGTAGTAAAAATGGAGTTTATGATACTTGTTTGTATGGGACGACGTAATGCATGCAGACATGGGGCAGAAGAAGAATTAAAGTGACCGAAAACAAAAGATTTGAGGTGTTATGGACACAAATAGAGAAGGGTGGGTGATGGTGAAGTTTTATATAACCGAGATGGAGGGAAGCGAGAGTGTAGACTGTGTACGGCGAGAATGAGGTAGTTTCTGGGTGAGTTATGCATGGCACGCCAGTCTGCACGTTAGAAGACAGCGTAGCTTGTTAATGTAGATGAATTATGAATTCTAGACTGCATGTTTCTCCATCTTCATGAATATCACTTTACTGTAAAATTGTCATGATACTTTCGGATGAAGTGAGAGGGCTGCTGTTTACCAGGTAAGGCAATTTGTGTTGCTTTATAAGTTGATGATATTCCATTACTCTCCTACTGTAATGTAACCCATGGAACATATACTCCATCTTGTGAAAAAAAAAACTTCGAGACCA
Source organism: Panulirus ornatus (assembly GCF_036320965.1). Taxonomy (NCBI): domain Eukaryota; kingdom Metazoa; phylum Arthropoda; class Malacostraca; order Decapoda; family Palinuridae; genus Panulirus; species Panulirus ornatus. Next base: position 26,097,375 of record NC_092280.1, on the reverse strand, counting down.
AAAGGCTGTTGAATTTCGTAATGTTTAGTATTACTGTATCATATATACTTGGAGTTTGCCAGTGTAAACAGGTTGGCAATAAAACTTTTTTTCTCAGTACTTTGGAGAATAGTGTAGGAGGCTGAATTACGGTAGATGAGGATAGATGGTGCAATTTAGGCTTGTAAAGTGATGAAATTAAGGTTAGGCTAGGTGGCTGAATGTAGGTCGGATAGGTTCTCCACCTTAATTTTGGTGGCTGAATTATGGGTTGGGCTTGTGACGTGATTGAAATTAGGTCACATGGTTAGCTTTAAGTAAGATTAGATTACGTATTCATATTCAAGTCAGGAGATTAAATCTAGGTTAGGGTAGGTCAGGAGTGTTTAGACACGTGTAATGAGATGCAAATGGCGCTCAGAACTCGTGCAAAATTGGCCATATCCTCTCACTGTGTTACAGTGAGCTGTCATTTGGTAACAGACGAGGTTCTGGGCCGCCGTCCCGTTGACACTAGGAGAAAATATTCGCAGGGTTTAAGTGAATCTTGACATTAATGTCCATCTCTTTTTATGGTGTCCGTCCTCATCGGAGGTGGATAGGCTACAACTGACAACTTTCCTCATTTTCTCAAGGAAGGTTTTGTTCTTTATTTTTTTCTCACTGTGGTGACTGAATATTGATTTCAACAAGGTCTCAAAAAGTGAATATCGTAAGGGTTTGTCTTCGTAGTAGGACCTCTCCAGCATTTTAAACTTGCAGTTCACCAGGCCAGTTAACTCATTTCCATTGCACCCGATAGAGTCTTTGAAGTGGAAGCAATGTGGTTTTTGTGTTTGTAATGTGTTTCTCAGTGCAGTGGGAACCAATGATGAATGACGTTATTTGGTTGGCTTCGTGACGAATAAGGGTGGGAAATCCGTTTCTGAGAAGAGTGGGAGTGGCTGTCGGGATGGAGATGTTATACGAAATGGTTAGGTAGTAAACCGCGATCAAAATTGGCGTATTCTGGTGAATTTTATGTCTCCAAATGGGAAGTTGTCACTTTCCGGTTCCCTGCCATGGAACATACGGTACATTACTTTGGAAATCGTTTATTGTTGTAATATCTTCGAAAAGACCCACTATGATCGTAATCTATAACGCTGTTATTTAGTTCATTAAAAAGTGAACTAATTGTCATGTATTTTGATTATCTATATTTACGTTTTGAGCTACTCTTAACAGACTATACGAGAGAGAGAGAGAGAGAGAGAGAGAGAGAGAGAGAGAGAGAGAGAGAGAGAGAGAGAGAGAGAGAGACCTACACGTGTGGGGCCCCATCTCTGAACACTATTGTCATACAACCTCGAATTTATGCATGCTGTCTGCATTAACCATGTCCACAGTCAGTGTTTTTCAGTCACCCACCACTCTCATATTACTATTGTTTCTTTACATCCTTATTTCCAAGTTTCTTACTCAATTACATATGCCATCAAGTTTTTCTATACCTTAACCTCTTAAAATATTGTACACTGTCCACTCCATCGATTTCATTTAAAAATCTTAATGGTCTTGATCAAATCACCCCTCCCTCTGCTCTCTTCCAAGGTCGGTAAATTTAAAGCCTTTTGACAGACTGATATATTTGATATGTTAAGAGCAGTGAAGTAACAAATGTGTTCTGTTTCTGTAATTGCCTTGTGCCCTTCGTATACATAAAAGTCACTCGACAAGACTGTATCATCGCCAGTGGACTGAAGAGAGTACTATATCATCGAGGACTTTCTCGCTCTAAGGGAGCCAGATGGAGCCTGGCTTTCGTGGGTTCCGGGTGTGATAAACAAGCCCAATCCCCCAGGCCCAGTGCTTAGGTCCCTCATCACCGGCGGGCCCACCAAGAGCACAGGGCCCGCACCTCTTGAGTTGTAGGGAGGTTTAATCTCAAACAACAAACATCTAAAAGGAGTGTATTTACCTCGTCCTGTTTCCCCGTGGAGTGCAGCCTTGAAGCTGCCGGAGACCCACAAAACGGGTCCTAGAATTGCATATGATACATTGTTCAGTGAATATTTCCAAATAGGTTTACTGAATCACAGCAAGTGCTAAACCTCATAAACAAGATCTATCCCATGGTCGATGATTCATCGCATATCTTTTGATATATGCTCATAAAACTTGCTACCATTTTCACCAGACAGGATTGCAGGTTCTAAGGTGCTTTTAATCCGTCTATGAAAACAGCAACGGCTGTATCACTTCTTATATCTATACAGACCTTATAGTGTATATTATTTCAGATTAAGCGGCACAGTTCACTGTGACACGTACCGGCCTATGGCATTTAAGATATATTATTTAAAATTGATGTGACGTGTCCATGATCAGCTATGTCTTTGTTGAAGCGTCTGGCTCACGCTCCTTTTTGACTACTGCGGCGGCCGATTTCGATCTCCGTATGACCGGGATTTTTTTTAACGTAATTTTGTATTTAGGGTTTCATGGAACCTAGTTCTCTTACCAGAAGGTCTTTAGGGTTTTATGGAACCTAGTTCTCTTAACAGAAGGGCTACTCTCTTCCAACTTGTTAAACATTCCTTGAAAAACTGCATGATCTTTTATACTTACTGAGTTTAGTCTCATTTCTTAAGGATGTTTAGCATGATCTCACTCATTCTGGCCTGAAATTAAATTTCTTTCCCATTTTCCCCACTAGTCCATCAGTATCTGTATATACGGCCCTTATCTTGGGAGCTTATAAAGCTGTTTTCTTTGGTTCCATTAAACAGTGCCGGAGGGTATACTCTCTTATTCGTTTTTTCGTCCTAAAGTGTTGTGCCCTTTTTAGTTTTATTCTGAACTTCCCGCCAGGAACCTGTTCCTAATCTCATCCTTTTTGTGCAACGTGTAACGAACTTCAGACCCTTATATTTCCATCTACTGCCATGGTTCCCCATCCCCCCCCACAAGGTACCCAAAACACTTCAGCAGTCGAGGATCTGGACATTAACCAAGGAAAGTGCGGCGGTCTCCCGAAAGGATGCCAAAGTCGTTAAAGAAAGTATGGATGATTCTAAAAGGATTTTCCAAATTGCTGAGGCAGCACTTGCTGGTGTCACGTCACATTACATGCTTCCTTAGCCCAAGTGACTTCCTGGGGAATGTTGTCAGATTGAAACTTAAACGTGTGGGGCGCACAACGTTAATTTTTCTCTCCTTATGAAATGGAGGAGTGCGGTCGCGCAAACCTCCCCACCCCCCCCCCCAGCAAAAAAAAAAAAAAAAAAATATATATATATATATATATATATATATATATATATATATATATATCAGCCACAGCACTCTACTTCGGGTACTCCACATCTGCACAGTACTCCACATCTGCACAAGCTGTTCAACATTCGCATTCACACTGGGCGCCCTGTATTGCCCCCCCCCCCCTTGTAGGAAATGCATTTTGAAATAAATAACATTGAAGGCTAAGGAGAGTGGATGACTTATGTTGGCCCAGGAATGAGGCAATGATAACCATGCAGTACGCATTTTCTGCGCATTAACAAAGTAATAGGAGTGTCATCCACCTTAGTTGTTTTCACTGGTAACCTTTGTCGGGGAGAAAATATGACTGCCTTTCAATGGTGTTTAGTGCATGTGTGAAAATGCGGTGCATATGTATGAAATTTGTATAGAAATTTGTGTGAGAAATGGAAGTGGTTTGTATTCATTAAGCTATGAAATTAGGTATTTGAAATTTTTTTAGTGAATTAATGCCATGATGACATTTTGTTACACTTGGACGTAAAATATGTAGAACTTGATGTTCAGATATCATATTCTTATTAATTCTTTTTTCGTTGCTGCTTACATGTATGATTCTGTATGAGACATTTCAAGTCCATCCTGTGAGTGATGTCACATCTTCAAAGATTTGCATCATTTTAGTCCTTCGTGAAGCTTAAAATCTGTGGCACTAAATTTTCAAGTAGGCATTAAATGCAACATGACGTAATCTTATTTTATTTTGAAAGATTTTGTATAAAAATAAACACATACAGTAAATACATAAATACAATTAGGGCTGGCCAGTCATAAAGATACAGTAACATGCACTGAAAAGCTATATTCACTTTTTGTGTCATAAATTCAGATACCTACTGTAGAAGCAGTCGAGCTAAAAATTCGGAATACATGCGATGAACACAGGTAACATGATTACTAATAATTTTGTTTGCTCTAAAATATCAATCCTGGCTTTATACTTAGCACAAACAGTACTCCCTAAATATTTTTGCACTTACTAAAGAATAACATTAACATCACAGTTTTCATCATGAGTTTAAGGAAACATATTAACACAAGTGAACATGTGTTTTAAAAGGCTGAGAGGTAATGGACATAACCAACGCATATATATCATGTACTGAAGTTGCTATCACAACATCTTTTCTGTCACTTCCTCTATAGTACAGTAAACAATGACACTGGCATTAAAATTCATGATAAAACCTAACCAATACATTTACTTGCAATAGCAGCACAGGCAACTGAAGATAATCAAGTAAAAATCAACAGTCTCTCACAATGTATTGTGTAATCAAGAAATGTTACAGCACCATACACATATTTACATCAAATTACAAATCAAAATGAAGCTGAAACATGAGAGTGGGTTCATTCCCTAAGCGATGACACAGTGCTCAACTGGCACAATCATATAAGCACCTCTTGTTGCATGTGTCTTCTCTTTAGCTATAGCCCTTTCTGATTAGAAGCCTAACCTCATTTGAGTGAAGAATGCCTCATAGGTAGTATTACAGTGAAATCTCAAATAAGTGATTGACTTAACAACTAAAGTTCATAAGAACATAAAACTGTATATTTGCTTTGATAATCAAATTTGGAATATAGCTGAAGTTGCTTTTATCAGTATACAAAACATTCTTAGGTATAATTAATCTTAATTTCAGAATCATATGAATAGGGAGCTTCAGCAAATAATTTCTATTAATGAAAAAATAAAAAATGCCAGGTACATGTAGCCTGTGTAAATACAGATGAATTGTTTATAAATCTGAAACAATAATCATTCTTGAGGTTAAGAGATCTCTCTTGATACATGAGGGTGGTTTGCAATGATAAAACAGAAAATGACAAAGTTTGTACCTGATTAAATTAGTTTTTTACCACAAAGTGAAGAAATTGTGGTATTGTTTGTTAGTTCTGCCATAGGAAAGTCATTTACCTTATTTATGATTTTGTATGATATTAGTAGATTATATAGTTAATCAGTTCATTTCTTTCAGTTTTTGATATATCAAAATTCCTTGAAAATTATCATTGATAACTTTTCCCTTTGTTCAAGTAGAGATTAACCTCAACTTGATTCAGAGAGTTTACACACTAATGGAATTTGGCACAATTTCAGGGTCCAACCACTCAAATTTCCACTGACGATCAATATTCCTCCTCTTCATATCCAAACTTAGTCGTTTCAGGTCCTTTTGGAATCTGTAATTATGAAATACTTAGTTACAAGATTGCATTTATATTTCTTGGATGGAATAAAGTACTGTAGAATTGCATATTTTTTCATTTGTCTATCTTCATTAACACTGGTTTTTCTTTCTTCTTTTAACATGTTCACCGTTTCCTATGATATTTTGGTAGTGTCAGGAACAGACAAAGAAAAAGCTCACTGGCTCACATCTGTTCTCTAGCTGTCATGTGTAATACACCAAAACCAGGATCCCTATCCACAACCAAGCCCCACAAACCTCTCCATGGTTCATCTGGCTGCTTCATGTGTCCTTGCTCAGTCCACTGACAGTACATCACACCTATACACAACATTCCATTTCACTCTATCCCAGCACACCTCTCTCTCCCCCTGCATGTTCAGGTCCTCCTGAAATCTCAGAATCTTTTTCACTCTATCCTTACATCTTGTCCCTTCCACTTCTGATACATATATCCTCTTAAATCCTTCTCACTCATACTCTTTGTATGTCCAAACCATTTCAGCACAGCCTCCTCAGCTCTCTCAACCACATTCTTATTACCACAAGTCTCTTACCCTATCACATAATACTCCATCTCCCTCCCCATATTACATACTGTCCTCAAACACCTCATTTCTAACACATGCACCCACCTCTACATATTTTCATCTCTAGCCCATGCCTTGCATACATGAATTCTGTACTTATATATTAGGATACAGTAATTATATTACATGAGAAAAAATGATAAAACTGTACTCAGTATCACTCAGCTAAAACTAAGAATAAAATAAAAAACATATGAATGAAAATAAGCAGCCTGTAAGCATCAAAATATAAAATATGCATTGTAAAAGCATTATCATGATGAAAAACCTTTTTAGACTTACTCTTCAGCTGCTTGAACTCCCACTGGGTCATATAAATACTGCATTTCAAAGTCACCCAGACTGTTAGTGCCTTTACTGGAGAGTAGCTTGGTGATGACCATAATGTCTAGGGTCATCCTCTTGTCTGGTAAAATAGTCATGATATCTTTCTCTGTGTACAATTTCTGGAAAACAATGAAGATCTGAAGTTAGACACTGGCTGTTTGTCAATTTGGTCATCTGTATTACATGGTATTCAATTGAGAGCTTCATCCATTCATTGCAAGATCATTTAGTATTGGCAGATTTTCTCACCTCTTGCACTTGCCTACTTCAGTTTTGTTTTTCAAACAACTATCATTCTTGTGTTCAAGCTTCTAATCATCTCATTCTGCTCAATGCCTTGTCACTTTCAACATTCATTCCCTCAATATGACCCTACTACCTCAAAACTCCAATTTTCATCATCTATTCCATTTACAGTTCCAAATCTCCAGATTTCCCCATTCTATAACCTGTTCATTTTCATGTACTATCTCACTTTTCAAAAAGTCCATCCTGGCTGCTTTCAAACTCATCCCTTCCATAAAACCCCCTTTAACTAGTATACATGAGGTGGATTAGTATAAGAATTTCAGCACATGACAGTCCACAAACTTTTTCCTTTCATTATTCATCTTAAAACTAAGGCAATTTGTATATTAAAGTCCTTCCTGAAACTACTTTGCCAATCAAGTACAATATTTTGACCACTACATCCTCATAACATTCTGCCTATCTAGCAGTATCTTTCACTACATTTAACATTTTCTGAAACACAGCTATCTTTGTTTCATCTGCATTCACTTAATTTCTTTCAGCATTATCCCATATGGTTTACTATTGTATCCTTTTTTCTTTTCTACTATCATGTGTATCTTAAAAGATATAATATCTCCAGATCTCTTCCTTTAAAGCCCAAGTTTATTTACATCAGCAGATTCATTCCATGCCATAATCTCTTTCATACATCATTAGTATAGAATTTAAACAGTGACAATGTTAAAATATCATTGTGTCACAAAAGTTTTTTACTAGGCCAAGTCTTCCAGAGTTGAATTAGGGGGAAATACATTACCAAAAAGATTAACTTTTTCAGCTCAGGCGTAAGACAAGAAGAAAGATTGAATTACAGAAGTTGTTGGAGACTCTTTTGGCTAAGGAACAGAAAGATTTATCAGAAGTCAAATGAGCACACTTTATGAAATGCTCCTCTTGAGAAAGAATAGCTTTGATATAGTACCAAGGATAAATGAAGATGAAGTGGGTTTCATAGAAAGTGTTGCATGCCTTGATACGTTCCTTCCCTTATGTAAAGGCATCACAGCAGAAGCAATTGAACTGTGACTGGGGGCAGAAAGATACAGCTGAAAGAATGTAGGACCCCATCCTCAACAAGTCAATGGTCAACACAGTTAAAGGCTTCCATGCTAGCAAAGCAATACCCATCACAGGAAAAGTTAGTAAAGCTCCATAAGGATGACTATTAAGCTAAAAGGTAGTAAAGCTCCATGAGGATGACTATTAAGCTGTCAAAGTGTCAGGGTTTGAATCTTAGGGGGAGATAGAGGGTGGGTGTGCCCAATCAAAAGTAATATAAGATTGTGGCTGGATGACCCTAAGGGTGCATAAATATTGTACAAAGAGTGTAAGGTTTCAAATGTTACATAACAAAGCAAGGTGTGCTGGAAGACCAGTTGTGACAATGAGGAACTCATGCTGGGTATTTCATTGCTTGTTCCAGATTGTTGTTGTTGTTGTTGTTGTGAGGGGGGGAGGGCAGGCACTGGGGGATTTAGCTCTGCAATGATCATTCTAAGAAAAACCTAAACAATCCTGTGGTGTATACTCAAAAACCCTTTATAGAGGATGCACATTCTGTTTTGAGTAGGACAGTGTTCTAACTCCATGCTGTAATGTTGTATGATTGTGAATGGTTGAGCAGTGTCTTGGTGCTAAAATGTGATTATGAGGCTATCTGGATATGAAAGGAAAATGACACTATTGTTTGCATAAGGTAATGAAAGATCATGTAAGAAGATACAAGAGGGTTGGAGAAAGAACCTTCTCCTTGGCCCCCCTAAATAGCTTAAGAATCTGGGAGGTAAAAACCTTTATGAGCAACTCTGGTTTAGCAGGCAGGTATGAAACTGGCTATCCATCTTTTTTCTTTTTTTTTTTTCTATTATTGTAGGTGGTGCTGTCAGGTACCTTTTAAGTGAAGTCATGCTAGGGTGGGACTGTCGAATGGTTTGTTGATGTGTACTGCCATCAGTAGTGAGCTGGAGGGGGGTTGTGGTCGGTTGATACAATCCAGGATGTGTTCTGTGTGGTTGCTTTAAGAGTGTGGCAGTGAAGTAAATAAGTCTAACCCCATGCTGTATAAGTGAAGTTGGGACATTTTGGATGACTCTGTTGTAGATCTGTTTTTTGAAAAGTATGGATAATGGTGATGGTAATGATGTGAAAGGATGAGGAAAAGGGGGAATTGGGTAGTGGAATGGGTTTCAGGATGGATACTATGATGGCAAGACTCCAGATGTTTGGGATTGTGTTGTGTAGCCCGGAGGAGTTTAATATACCTGTAAATACTAAAGACTGCATTTGGAAAAAAATGAAGTGAAGAAAACTGATATATTGTCAAAGATAGTTGAGGGGAATTTCTTTATGGTTTTAATTTTCCCTGAATGTCAATGGGAGTGAGGAGTGTGTGGAGAGATATTTCAGGATGGCTTGTGAAGCTTTTTCATGAGTATCATGTATTTAGATGTGGCTGAATTTTGGGTAACCTCTGACTAAAGTTTCATGAATATGTTTGCATGCTTCTGGGAGAAGGAATGCTGTTGGTTTAAGATAGAGTGTTTCATGTGTTGGGGCTGGGGGAGTTGTAAATGTTCTTTACTGTTCACCATAAATGGGTGCTGTTGGTTTCATGGTTCATCACGTTAAAGTAGTGCCTGTTTGCTGTTTTTTCTTTTTGTAAGAAGAAATTCAACAGTATATAAATAACAAACTTCAACAAGGAAAAGCCATATTTACCTTTTCTTTAGGTACATTTGAAATCAAAATTCCAGGATAATTTGGAACAAATCCATATTGCTCATACTGTTGGAAGTTAGCTGCTGCATGTCCCAGAGAGCAAGTGGCAATAATCACTGTCACTACATCGATAACTTGACTAACATCAGTAAAACCTGAAAATAGATATAAATATCTTATTTTAAATGGCATATATTGTATAATGCAGTGCCAAGTACATTTTCACCCATACAATGTTGTTGCATCAGGCTAAAACTGATATAAATGCTGCATCATCCTTAATATCTTGTTCACAGCAGTGCCATAGCTCTTAGAGCACAAATGCTTCAAAGATCTTGAGGAGAAGACTTACCATCCTCAGAATTTCCTGGAATATTCTGTAGTCCAACTCCACTCTGATTTCTTGGTTTAACCAGTTCTTCACGCCACCAACGGAGCTCCCAGTCACCAGAGAGTTTTTCTGGAGTATCTGTTGATTAAAGTTCATTAAAACACTTTGTTGTCAAAGTAGGAGTAAAAAATAATATACTATATTTAAACCTATTTCCTGTAATACTCATGTGATGTTTATCCAGGTTGAACCTCTTTCATCCACCAACTTTGGGACCTGGCCATTGCTAGACCACAGAAAATACTGGAAAACAGAAATTGACCCCTAAGGGAATCCCCTATGTAAACTTATTTCCAACCCCTAGTCTTGCCAGCTCATTCCACATACGTATTGCTGTGTTATCAAAGGTAGAATAAAGCTTAAAATAGGAAATAATACAACCATTAAATCTTTCAAACGAGACTCCTTAGTATTTTGACCAAGTGTTTTTCATGGCATATGATGCCAATACAAGGCGGATTTGTTAGCATTATACACTTGTTCTGGAGCTAAGTTATCCGCTGCCACTAATGTGCAAATTCATTCACAAACTTTGTCACAGCTTTGTGACAAGTAGTTAACGTAACGAATGCCCATAGGCTGGTAGTTGGGTTTGGTTGACTCTTGTTAGTATTGTTGCTTTTCTTATCATCAAGGCAGCCAGCATTGGTTATGCTTCTGAATATCTTTTAGCTTTCTTGGAATTAAGTGAACCAGTTACATTATTCATTGGTGAACATATTAATGAATATTCCTGATTTTTTTGATAAAAACTATATTTTTCATCAAATTTTTTTTCAGTCAATTTCAGGGCCATATATGACAACTTTAGCATCTTTCCCCTTTGAAAAAATATGAAAAAAGTCATGCAAACAACTTCATTTTTTCATATTAGATTAAGAAGAGACCCTTGGGGTACACATACAACAAAATATATAATTTGATGCTGCATGTATACTCAAGATATAATGCTCCCAAACTGAAAAACAACAAAGCTACAGAAAGATATGTGTCTTGACAGTTGCCATATTTCTAACACACCTATTAATGGTATCAAGTATGCAATGCTAACAATATCTGTCTTTTGTTTTTCCCTTCTCATATTTGTTAATAAACATCTTATTATACCAGATAAAAAGATTATGCATAGATGCAGGAAGTAAAAATTACTTGCTGATCTCATGGAACTACAGCTGGATTATTCCACCCATAAAATTTTGAAAGTAGAATGATGTAGTAAAAACTTTTTCAGTAATGCGAGACTATGTCAGACAAAGATAAATTAATAAAGTATTTTAAGCAAGTCTGCATATCCAGTAATGTTATACAATTGGATTCACATCAATAATACAAGATGTCTTGAAATAAACAGAAAACAGCTATGTGTGACAGTTGAGCCATGTTCCCTGAATCTTTTGATAAGCACGGTTAAGCATGAAATAAGTTCATGAATGGTAAAAAAAATTCCGGTAACTATAAATGGAGACTTCAGAATAAACATAAGAAAAGCTAATACATATATATATATACACACACACACATATGTGGTATACCGGGGTCGACGTGGTGTCAATGGACTGAAACAGGCATGTGAAATGTCTGGGGTAAACCATGGAAAGGTCTGTGGGGCCTGGATGTGGACAGGGAGCTGTGGTTTCAGTGCATTACACATGACATCTAGAGACTGAGTGTTAACAAATATAGGCCTTCTTTGTCTGTTTTCCTGGTGCTACCTCGCTGAAGCAGGGGGTAACGATGCTGTTTTCGGTGGGGCAGGGTAGCCCCAGGAATGGATGAAGGCAAGCAAGTATGAATATGTACATGTATATATATGTATATGTCTGTGTATGTATATGTATGTATATATGCATATGATGATATGTATATATGTACGTATATATGCATATGATATGTATATGTGCATGTATGGGTGTTTATGTAGATATATGTATATATATATATGTGTGTGTGTGTGTACATGAGTGAATGAGCCATTCTTTGTCTGTTTCTTGGTGCTACCTCGCTAATGCGGGAAATGGCAATCAAGTATAATGAATAAATAAATAAATATACCAATGTACATAAACAAAAAGTGTAATGTTACTTGAATAATGTTTCATCCAACAGTTTGGAAAATTCTCATCTACAGAATATTTGTCGTATTCTGTAATGCACTAACATTGCAAGAGTTTGTTTCACTTTCAGCTAAAGAGTGTATTAAATAGAATATGCATTCACGACTAAATAAAAAAGTGACATACCATAATGATGAGAGACAACAGTGGTAACATATTTCTTGATGGCATTATACAAAGGAACACCATCATCTCTGTAAGGGTAATATGGGAGAACATTCTCATCCAAGACTCCTCGAGCCTCCAACTCCTTCTCAATTTGGCCTTCTCGGTCGAATCTCCAGCATTCAAAACCTCGCCTCATAAGCTCAAAGATTCCCTTTACACCTTGAGTCATGCAGTTATCAACCCATCCACCAACAGATACCAGCTTTTCCAGTCCTCTCCTACAAGAAGTAAAAAGACAATAAGATTTTAGTGCTACTAATTTTTGTACAAAGTATGTTACATACAAAAGGAAACTTAAAACTGACATACATTTTCAATCTAAATCTCATTTTTATGAATAAAAAGTCTATAAGTAGTAGATTAAATAATCCTGGTCACCTATTGCAACAATGACATAAGAAACGAAATGGATTTTCTCTGAATAAGATTATTTTTCTCTGGTTATACATTATGTCAAGTAGAGAATAACTAAGTGGTCTGTTTCCCATCCTTAAATTCTGATTTATCCATGAGAGGATGTTAATTTTCCATATCTCTCTAACCTTCCTACACCCCTATTTTTCTTTGATTTTTTGGATGCCTTCTTATTTCTCCCTAATGTACACATACTGAGGTAACTCATGTTGTTTTCACTTCTTTTTCTCATTCAAGCATTAAGTGGCTATTATGTAAATATAAGAAATCATTTTCATGCATAATTCTTCAGCAACAGTTTCAGAATCACCTGAAATGATTAGCAACGTTATTACTGGTGTTACCAAACTATGCCTGCTTGAGGGCAAAGGCTAAATATAAAATAAACTGTGTAAATTGTCAAATATATAACTTTATACTTTTTACAGACTTTAACAAATTAGGCTATTTGTTGCTTGTTCCAAAGGCTTCCTCGATAAAATGGGAAAGGCAGTTAGGTACGCAAAATAATACAAAGTCTTCAACAGTGATACAGATACTTAATCAAGACTAAAACTTCAGAGAATCCTCAGTATATAATTGTCACAAGACTGAAGCAGTTCTTTTTATTTCAGCAAAATGAATGAAACTCCTCAGGTTGTAGCTATCAAAGAAAATGATGTGAGGTTGTTATGTTGAGGATGAACAATTCAAAACCATGAATTTCTGCAAGTTGGAAAAAGGATAACATGGTAAAATTAATGATATAGGTACTGTATCCATACACTGACAATTTGGGCAGCTTGTGCACGTGCATATCTTCTCTAAGAAAAATATTAAATCATTGAGTTGGATACAAGAGCCCATTAACCAACGGCAATTAGATGAATAACATACAATCTTGGTTCCATAATTAAAAAGCTCTGATGAGTAAATTATAGCATTTACAAATGGAAGTCCCATATATCTAGCTGTTTTGAGTTAGACTGTGATAGTTTATGTGTGAAATTCATTCAGAACTGCTACTGTCAAGCAGCAGATATACATACAACGTAAGGAAAGTGATAAACTGCCACAACAGGTCAGATGCACATTCGTGCAGATATCAATGCTAATTTTTAGCTTTCGTTTCAGTTACTTGCTGAGAAAAAGACCACATATCTTTTCACATTCTTTTATAATGAGAGGGCATATATTTCAAGATATCATAGCTGCATCTAAAATTAATTTCCAACAGGTAGCTCTTTATGTTATCTGAATGAGTGTGCTCAACTATATACTAATGAAATATACATGTATGAATTAGTTGCAGATACAAGATATATCAACTTACGTATTGATAGCAAGCAGGAAAAGGAAGTGGGGTGCCATTAGTTTAAACAATGGATGTGATGGAGATAGGTTTCGATTTGTGCAAATGACCACACCCTCCATCAGCAGATGTGTGTAGCCCAAATGTGTCAAAGCTTGGTGATGTTGTGCTTCTGCATTATTGTAGAACATTTTTGCAACCAACCAGGTGTTTGGTGCATCATTTGGTGTGTATACCTAAGAAATAAAAAACAATTGTAGGATATATAAAACAAACCTAACAAATAATATTCTTATGCTTAACATGGTCTCTGATCTTTGAACAAGGAATTCATATTATTATTTTTGGAGAACTGGGGATAATTAAAAATTTTTTTTTACCTCAATTGTCTCCATTCTCCTAATGTGTTGGAGTCTAATGTTTTGTAGAGACTGAATATCTTGAACACAAAATATTGCATGAAATGATTACAACATATAACAGTTGTTATCATTATTAGTATTTATATCAAAGTATAAGAAATAATTCTTTTTTTAAATTATGGCATGGGTGGCTCCATACTTACAGCCCTTAGAAATCTCTTTCTCTCATCCCCTTAGCACAAGATTATCAAAATCTTTCTCTTTTACATTTCCTGTTCTAAAGCTTGGGCAACAGAAGAATATTCGTCTATGTCTCTGATGCCCATTCCCCCGTGAACTCCCATCAAGGGGATGGCCACTGCAAAAGTCTCTACTCATCCCTGTCCTTACATGCCTCCCTCTCATACACCATTCCATGCTTTCTTCTACCATTTCTCTCCTTCCAGTACTCTTCCTACCTATTTCCCCATGTCATGGGTGGTTTTCCTCTCACAACAACCCCATCAATTGTTCTATAATTGAACATCATACACTCTCCGTGTAAACTCCACATCCTGCATTCTTTCCACATATTCAAACCACTTCAAAGTATTATATTTCACCTGGTCTATCTCTCCATAATTTATTCCCTTTGCATTCCCTGCCATACCACATCTCTCTTACATTTCCTCACTTCTCTTTCCATTCCAATCTAGTCATACTAATAGTGACAATGATATACTTACGGGGTTATCATGTCCACTTTTTTGTTTGAGTTGTATGGCGATGGGCAGCAACCTGTCTTCCTTGTTTAGATAGAAGAGTGCCAAGGGGGATGCTAGCTGTAAAAAATAAGTAAACTGTTTGCAATCCTCTTAACATAGCTTCAAAGTTTGGGAAACAGAGTAAGCAGACTGCTAATGATGCAAACATCAGGGAAAACTAAACTTCATAATGCTTTCAAAATGATGTCATGTTGAAAATAATCCACTTTGCATAATTAACTTATTGGAAATATTCCACATAATTAAATATTACTGGATTACTTTTGGATTACCATACCTCACGATCGTCCTTGCACTCCAGATTATCCATTATTTTTAGGTCACAGATGAAAATCTTGTTTTTCTCAAGGGCCTCAGCTAAAGACATATCTAACAACCCTTTCACTGTGTCCTCTGTCACATCAAAACTGTAAATAAGGTGGAATCTTATTAAAACAAATATTTTAATTAAAAATTGAGTTACAAATGCTTCCTTAGAAACTTAAATAAAGGCTGTGTAAGAGGAACTAAATATGGAAAGAATTTCAGGAAACCCTTAGTCATATTTCTTGATTCTTTTAGTTCTTAATCAATTCACTGCCATACTGGTAAAGCATATTTTTGAGGCATGTAGTTATTCAATGCCCTGCATTGATGAAAGTCATATGGAACAACCTCTGTAAGTATGAATAACCCGGAACAGGAATTTAAATTTTGAGGACTATCTTATATGGGTAGATTTTGACAAGCTACAGAATATAAAAACAAAACAAAAAGAACTGAGCATACTGTAACCAAAAGCACATCAGGATATATTTTATAATGAGACAGATCTTTTGTCATTATTTTCATTCATATAAGACAGTAAATCCCAGTGGGTCTCTTAATTCTTTTCTAGAATGAAATATTCCTAAAGAAAAAAGTGATTTCTTTAATTTTGACAAATTCTATGTCAGTAATATGTCATTCTACATCAGTGTAGTGGTGTTAGTGGGAAATAGAATAGATGTATTAAATGTTGCTTCAAGAGACAATATGCATGAAAAAAAAAATGGAGAGAAAGAGGGACTTAAAAACACAACCAGAAGTGTGAATTTGAGTGACAGTGAGTGAATGATAATGGATATAAGAGGATCTCTGTGAGTGGATGAGAAATGACAGGGATAATGAATATCACAAAAATGAATGTGTGAGAACGATGAGGAGTGTATCTAAGCAAAGAATATGGGAAGGTGAGTTACTAAACTTCAACACTTACTTCTCAGGAATCTCCTTGCAAAGACTAATAACATTAGGATTGACACCCTGAAGTCTTTGAAGCCCAAACCACCAGTCCTCTTTCCATACTTCCATGCACTGAAACATGTAACACTTATAAATTCTAAGTTACCAGAAAGGCTCATTTTTTTTTTATTTTGAAGTCATTCTATGTGTATTAATTGTGGAAACAAAAATTATCTAAATCCTTAGACTACAATGAAGTTGTTCATTTGTATCATAATAATTTACTGTTCAAGTTAGTAAACCTTAGGTAAAAATGATGTTAAAAACTTCTATACTAACGTAATGAAAATGACCAATTATATAATTCAAGTGTACACATAGTTCATAACAATTACTGCATAAATAAGCTGTCCTACTTTTCCCTACATTATGAAAGAAATTTCCTTATACAAAGGATACAGCTTGTACATGAGAACTGTGAGGATGAATAGTCTTAATTCAAAAATTAAAATCGTACATAAAAATTAAATGTACACCCCTGAATGATATAAGTTTTATCAGTTTTCGTAAGTTTCCAAAAATTTTACCAAAATGAAATTAAAAAATCAACATAACAGCACTGGAGCTAACCTCAGGTTCTCCCAGACCTTGTTTGTAAACCTTCTTTAAATCTTCTAAGGTGTTCCACTTGCTCGTTGTCCACTCTATAAACTTAGTCTGTGTCAAAAGGTTCATTTTTTCTGTTGCAAACGTCCACTGCAAAATAAAGGCTTATTTAATTTCCAGTCATGTTGGTTCATCTTGATGATATCATCATGAGCAATTAGAGAGTACAACTATATCATTTTTCATCTTTTTATAACTGAGTATAACTGTACCAGTAAAGGAATGAAGATAACTTCATGTAAGGGCTCGGTATTCAGTACAGTACTTACATAATACTCCTCCGAGAACTTTTCATCACTTGGCAAGTTTTCAATCTGGAAAGAAAAAGGAACAGTGTTATTAATCATATACAGGAGGTTTCCATGCAATACATTGCTATGAACGTAACTGTCCTAAAAGGTAACACATCGTTAGCAGGTGCTTATGGACTCCACCTGCTATTAGTGACATTATTCAAAAAGTCATCCTGGGCAATGGATGGAAAGGAGTACAGTCTCATTACGGACCTTCTTACACCAAAGGAGTCCAAAGTCCATCATTTCCCTGCCCTTGCGGGAGGTGCAGCCTCAGAGCTGCAAAAACCCTATATTACAATGTATAAGAATAACGTTATTGTTTCACATATCACCTGTTGCCGGTTCGTACATCAAGTCCCCGCTGAATTTTCAGTGACTGAAAGGAGGAATATGTAGAAATCTTCTACATTCAGTATTTAGCTTATGAATAAGGTCTGTATTAGCTACTATATGTCTTTCAGTTATAAGATAGAGATGATAATTCCTGAACAGAAAAATGTCCACGGTAGTTTGCAATTCAAAGAATGTAATCACTCCGGAAAATTTACAAACTTGAATCAGAAAAGCACCAAAAGCTTCTAACAACCCAAGTGCTTGTTTATGATGAAGACGGTCAGTGGTATACCTGAAACAACCACTAGCACTGCCCAGAAAAAAACTTTCCGTAAACTTGGCATGCGCAATAATTCAATATACTGTGCACTGGAAGACAACGCTTAGGAAATGTTAACCTGCCCTCCCTGTCCCCTCCTTAAATTCTACACAAGGAGACAACACTTAGGAAATGTTAACCTGCCCTCCCTGTCCCCTCCTTGAATTCTCTGTCTTTCCGTTTACCATAAACTCCCGTGTTACTGGAATTCTTATAAGATGGACTCAATAAGTCGTTTCGGAGAAACGTAAACTGATGATTTATGACCCGTTATTCCCACTGTCTCCCTGTAACATGTTTGGTTCTGGTTATATGCATGTCAAGTAACCGAGTTCATACGTTTCTTAATAGAACAATACACAAGATTTTGTTTAGTCATAAATATGTAACTTCGTTAAGGTTTACTACCCGTTGTTCCTCTTTTTAACCATACACGAAACTTTTCGCTGCACAAGAAGCTGATAATCATAATAATCATTAACAAATTTTAAGAATACTTTGCGTGATGGTTGATAATAGCGAGTTCGCGATTTTAATGTTTTCTAACTTTATATATATATATATATATATATATATATATATATATATATATATAATATATAATATATATATATATATATATAATATATATAATTTTAATGTTTTCTAACTTTATATATATATATATATATATATATATATATATATATATATATATATATATATATATATATATATATATATATATATATAAAGTTAGAAAACATTAAAATCGCGAACTCGCTATTATCAACCATCACGCAAAGTATATATATATATATATATATATATATATATATATATATATATCCACCAGGACCTTCTTCCCAGGAGCAAGGAGCTCCAAGGCTGCTCTGCTTCCAGTAGCAGGCAAGCGATGGACTCCTTTGAAGTGTGTTCTATAAGCAAACGGTATTAACAGTGATGCTGCTTCGCCAAAGGTGACGTTTTACTAGCGAAATGAGCTACTTCTGGCGGAATCCGGTATCACACATGACTTCTGTGTACTGGTTAATGTTACTGACCATGAGTCAGCACGGGGTTGCACCCGTATGGGTTCCAATCCAGGGCGTGGCAGTCACCCTAAACATAACCCCGGTGTGTGTGTGTGTGTGTGTGTGTAAGTACATATTAGTAAAACCATATGTATACACAAGATTAAGAAACGGGGCAATTTGTACATATTACTAGTTATGGATTATATTTGAAAGTACAGTTAATAAGATGGTGGTCCATACATTAATCCTGAGATTTTTTTTCAGAACATCCAAGATATCACACCGTATTACGTATGTTCAAATGTTTGTGGTAATTTCTAAAATAAGAGTGAAATCATCATCTGTAGCCTATCTTCCTTATCGCACGTACATGTTCATTACACAATGCATGTTTATATCAATATCATGACGGAACGAGAGAAAAAAATTCCAATTTGCGCGTAACCTCAGATAACCGGTATTGGTTATACGTAGTACTGATTAAAAAAAAGTTCCTGCAGCGTTCAGAGAATATAGCTACCTACTTCATTACACAGTAAGAACGCGGCTCCATCCACGTAAAAAATTTACAAAACATGCAGGCGAGAACAGTCATCGTTTGACTTAGCTCAGCTTGGGACACCATGGAGGAGGGAACTCAGCCATCCTATGCCTAGCCTTGTCTGACATTACCATTCAGGAGGGAGCTTCCCACCCTGTGCCTGGCCTAGATGCTACACTGTACTGTAAGGAATTTATTCATCCTATAATTTGCTTGGCGTGTCAGACCAAGAAGGCCTGGAGCTCCATCTTTCCATAATTCTCATTGGTATCAAACCCACTCACTTGCTGTCTTATGGTTCGCATAATAGATATCCCATAACTCGCTTTTAACATGATACGTAACTTTATGTATCTCTGCTGTACTACAATACACCTAACCAGCTAATTAAGTAAAAAAAAAAAAAAGCAACCTAACCAATCCGTAACTGGCTGACTTATTCAGACATCCGTGACTAGCCAAGTTGCTCACCCAATCCCAAACTATACAACTTATTCAACACAACATAATTAGCCTTGTTATCTAACCAATCCATGACTATCTTTGTGATACACCTAATCTAAAACAAGCCTAATTCTGCTAATCTGTAACTTACATAGTTAAAAACATTCCATAACTAGCTTAGTTATACTATTTATATTTAGACCATGTATATTCAACCAATCCATAACTACCCCAGCTATTCACGCAATCTATTATTGACCTAATTAAATGAATTCATAACTAGAAACAGCCCATGTGGTTTCAAAAGACAATCAGTTAATTTGGCCATCCTAACCACGCCAAATACTATAAATGTTGTTTTTGTTCATGAGAAAATGTCAGTCACTATCTTTTCTGATGCCTTTATCAATTAGACGGGAAATACATGCTTCATAGACTCGAGAACACTTATCATCTTATCAAGAGCCCCCTCTTTTATCATTCAAGGTGCAATCTCTCTTCCGAATCAATCGAAAAATACTTTGGGAGAATCATTCGAAAAATACTTACTTTCTCAGAATCTTGAGAAGCACATGTTCTATCGATCAAAACACGCAACGTCTTCCGTTTTATCAGCAATCTTCATATCTTACTCTCTCAGTCCCACGTATTACATCATTACTCAATAAAACCCTGCCTCGTTGAAAAGTAATGATATACCAAATGTTTTTTAAGACCATCTCAGACCACCTGTTTTCAGAAATCAACCAGGGTATATGAAACGGTCTAGGGACACCACGGAAAGGTCTGTTGGGCCTGGTTGTGGACAAAGGGGATCTGGTTTCGTTTCATTATACATAACATTGTACTGTGCGGGGTGGGAGTTTTATACTTGTCTAATAGGCCCTGAGTGCGTATGTTTGATGAACACAGGGTAGCACGGTCTCTGTAAGTGTTTGTGCGGTGATTGTGACAAGCCAATGAGGAAACAGTGTGTCATTACTAGGTGGTCACAGTGCTGGCTTCTGCAGTCGTGTCTGTCTCAGGAAGAAAGTGTCAAGAAATGTCATCAGGGTGTGAAGCACCATTGTCTCGGATGTCACATGATTGCCGTCTGACTCCGTCGAGGGTCCGCATATTAAATACAAATCACCATAACAGGCATTACCAACATGATACTACACCACCAAGATTAGAGCACGAGGAAAGTTCTCGTTGAACAGCATGTTTATGTTGGCTATACTGGCAGCGTGCCCACCTGCCAATACCCAGCTGTTAGCTCACCGGGATCTAGATCAGACGTAGCGTCTATTCTGGTTGTTCCTGACTGGCCTCCAATGTATACAAAATAGGAGCTATTTATGACTGGTGTTGACGTCTGAATGCAAGCTGTGTGTGGATTCGAGCTGTGTTGGTTATTGATGTCTAGATGTTACCCATATACACAATTTGTGGTTATTAATATAACCTTTGTATAGGTTCAAATAGTGAAATTTTACAGGTCCTTTCTTGTTTGTTAAGGTCAGTTCTTAATATAAAATAATAACGCAAATCTGTAGTTTTTCGTGCTGTATCCGTTTATCAATGTCTCATGAATGGCATAAAAGCGCAAAAGAACACGAGTTTGTGACTTTTAAAACAATCTTGAGGGGAGTGGAAGAATGGTAGCGTCACTAGTCGTAACGTTTAAGTATTGCAATGACAAACCAAACTAATAACGTAAGATCAAGATAAAGGTGATGAAGATCATTTTCATTAATCGCATCACAATTTTTCATACCTGGACTACTCTATTTTGATATTAGCAAGTCTGGACAAACATAATTCATATGGAAATCCAACAGTATAACGCGCAAGTCATCCTAGGGAATGATGTGTATTCGAAGGAACAAGTAATCATGTGATGGGTGAGATGTATTGCCTTGTGTTGGTACCATTCGTAACTAAACCTTTTCAAAGGTCATTAAAAAACAATATGCCTTAAAATTATAACCCTAGCTGCTCAGGAACTTGCCTTAGGCGATTAAAACATGACAAAGGATTTACTTTTGAGTACTTACGTCCAGATATTGAAAGTACCTACGTACTTACGTCGTGAATAAGATGTATACAATTTAGACCATAAAATGAACTAAAGTACATACAATTACAAGTGAAAATAAGATCACTTGCAAAGCGTGAATAACCTCTGAAAACATAGTTAAGTAAAGGATTCCTATCGTGATGTATATCATGTACTGAGTATCGTTACTGGTTCCTGTAATCAAGTAAATCACGAGCCATGCCACTTAGGATACAAGTATGAGTAATTAAAATGAGACGGTGAATGTGGATAATGTTCACCGAGATTCAGAACCCGTGTGTTAACTAAAAAAAATATGCCTTTACCTGTGCGGGGCCACCTTCAACCTTCTGCTCGTATTTGTAGTCCTCTCTTTTGAGCATAATGTCCTCTCGTCGGGCCGTGAAGTTTGGGTCATGCTGAGGCAAGAAACAGTCGTGCATGTGTATGCAGTACTTCTTGTGTGCGGCCACCCATCTCTGCAGGGGGAATACCCATACTCTATCACCGCTACTAGACTTATGCACAGTTTCGGGAGCCTCCACACCACTGTCCTTAGGTTGACAATTGTTAACGCCGTTGGTCAAGGATTCCTTCGTCTTACGGTTCTCCGTCAAAACTTCTTCAACTTCGATACGATCAAGGAACCATGCGGCGGAGCCTCGCTTGGATCGCTGGCCAAATAAAAAGTTCGTGATGGTAGCCACAAACGTAATATCAGCGAAGTTGTCCCTCCACACGTCCACCTTTACGATAGGACCCTGGAGACCACAATTCTCCTTGACATCCACGGTGGTGGTGGATCCACGCTCGTTGTCGTTGTGGAACACTTTGTTGCAAGCTATTGGATCCGATTTTTGTCCGTGAATGTCGTGTAACACTATATACACGTTGGAGTCCGTGCCAGCACCTCGGCGGTCACCTGTGATAACGTGAACACGATACTGGGGGTCTGCTCCTCCAAGCATGTCACTCACGTAATCACGTGAACTGGTGAACATATTTCTCAGCCTGTTCATGAGGTATGGCATTGTGCTAAATGAGTGACCGTCGGATCTCAAGTAACGTACTGTTTAATCCTAGCGAGTTGTATGTTGGGAGATGGATGTTAATATCACTACGGTTTTTTTTTTACGTGGTTTCTCAAGAGTTTCTGTACCTATAATATATGACCAACAGTAGCGCAGGTCCACGATCTCCAGGGTCAAGGTGATAAACACTCGTATTCAGGTTCGGTGTGCAAGTTTTTCACTAGATACAGTATCAATCTTCAGATCATCTTGCAAAGGGAACCCATCAGTTAGTTGATGATCAGAATGCTCCGTCACAATTAGTGGAGTGAGGAAAAAATCCACAAGTAGTGGAGTCGAAGCCTGGAGATAAGTACAGGACGTCCTTCCTCAGCAAACTCAGCGCACCGAATGACATGCCTGGGGTGGAGAACTTCCCTGCCGCCTTAGTTGGAACCGATGCCAGTTCGTACTTTTTTACAGATTATTTTACGGAACGCCAGAACGTTCTTTCCCTAAAACACTAACCGTGCCTTCTGGTTACTACCCCAGCCATGATATGAATTTGGTTTACTGGTGTTTATTTCATGTTAAATATAATTTCTAAATAATTTCCCCTTCACCTCGTTTCGGAGCGAAATCCTTCTACTCAGGCCCTTACAACGGGCATGTTTAAGACGAGTTTTAAATACGATTCGGACCGTGTTGTACACCACACTACCTATCATTCTCTTCATGATAAAAGTTGTGTTAGATACGAAATTTTGTTCGGCGTTTGCTGAGAAAGATATAGATTGGAATTTAATCTGCCGCTTTCGCCCATTTGCAAAAATTTCTCTCGCACATTGGTGCATGGTGGGCATCTTTCGCTACAAGCCTTTATTACGTATTCAGATATGAATCATCATATATTATGAAGTGAATTCTATATTGTTTTCTG
Organism: Panulirus ornatus; assembly: GCF_036320965.1. Taxonomy (NCBI): domain Eukaryota; kingdom Metazoa; phylum Arthropoda; class Malacostraca; order Decapoda; family Palinuridae; genus Panulirus; species Panulirus ornatus. Next base: position 26,073,653 of record NC_092280.1, on the reverse strand, counting down.
ATAAACATGTCTATTCATGTGCCACTTGCACCAGTCTAATTATATCATTTGATATAACAGAACTCAATACCATTTCGAGCAACCCACAAACTCAGTCTGATTATATTTCTTTTTAACTCTAACTTAACAGAACTTAAGAGTGATTATCTAGCGAAAACTGCCCCTCAGCCGCGAATGAGCTCGAGATACGGATTTTCGCGTACACTGAATTTCAAACGTCATCAAACAGAAGATTCGTATGGAACGTGTTTTCACCATTAACACCAGTTGTGTACCGGACAAATCTGACGGTAGTGGACGCCGTTTTTTCGTCACTTTCGTTCCTGGGCTGATTACGCAACAATTCAAAGCGGTTACGCTATGGCCGAGTTACAGGGTATTTCTAATAGATATGGAGTTCCCCACCCCTCCCCGTTTTTTTTTTTTTTTTTAGCGTTGCTGGTCAGCGTTGTTACATTTATTGTTTGGTATATAAACTTACTCCAGAACAGAACCATTGACACTGCCGTGGTATCATAAAGTTTACCAAGAAGCATTGTAGTGCATCGATGAATACTTTCAGTGTTAGCGACGAGGCCAAAGGTATTGCTCTCATTTTGTTGTAAATCATGGCAAGTGTAAACGTTAAGCAGCCTATAACGTAATGAATAACAGGAGGAACCAAGATGTAGTACAGTTCATAAAAGCCATTATCATATTAAGACTACTATATCTGAGAACAGTAATTGCTGGGTGTGCATTTTCTACCTCTATACTTCAATTTCTTTTTTCTATCGCCCCTGTTGGCCCTTTATCCTCGTTAGTTGTATTCACAGAACGGAGGATATCATGAAAACAAAGGTATATGTGAGCGGAGGCTGTTCCAGAGGATGTGCAAATTTGGGGTCCACTTTTTACAAGGGTGTGCCAGTACACAAAGAAGTGACCGTGGCTTTTGCCCTCTGCTCATGGAGAACACCGTAAGAAATAATTACATGTTTAATTAAGACGACATGTGACTCAGGAAAAAAAGATAATTGGATTACGGAAAGACGAGGTGAAATTGCTGCGTATCGTAAGGTGTAGGTATCATGATGCTATATAATCATATCGGCTGTAACTTCCCTCAAGGGTACTTAGCTCCTGTACTTTCCCTCTCGGAGTTTATTTCAGCAACGGTTCCTCCTGTATCGCGTCTGCCTCGGGCAGTTCTTCATTACCTTCATGAATCCCAACAGAAGCGATGAAATGGAAAGCAGTAACATAGGAACTAGGTCAAGGATGGTTAGACCTTCTTGGAATTCCATCGACACTGAAGGAATATCCCGGGGAACACGAGGAGAAAGTGGCCGGAATTATACCACCCTGCGAGAGAGGTTGGGTGAGAGGCGCTGGCTGGGACGCGGTCCACGATGAAGGTCGTGCCAACTCGTCTAGTCATCACCCCGCCTATGCGTTCCGGTTTGCGCCACCTCACTCGCCATCACGTTCATACACCTAACTTATAATTTGGTGCTATTGAATGACCCCTTTTCCCCCCGTACCATTCTTCTACTACTCTCACTGTATTATTTTTTGTCGTTTGCAATGTACAGGTGTAGTGATCACTGAAATTACGTAAGCCTTAGACGAATTGTGATTCATAAAAATCTTCGATGGGTGGCTGTGGTGAGCAATGAAGTGAATATAAGCGCAAATTTCGACTAGAATATTTAGACATCAAGAAAATATAGCATGCTAATTTTCAGTCTCGTATTTTAGCACGGTGTTTTACGTATCCTGATATTTTTTCCCCGATATAAAAGTGAACAACTAGATGGAATGGAAATGAAAGTTTACGAGACAACAAAGTTGCTCCGTGAAATACACGTGTAACCTTCTTATGTCACAAGTTCTGGGAAAGACTGATTATCCCTAGAGGAATTTTCATGTGCGGGAATTCTCAGCCTTTTCACACAATCCATAGGACAAACTGCCGTCATTGTTTTATATTTATCAGGCCGTAGCTTAGTAGTGATCACAGACTCCACGTTGATGTCATATAACGCATAATTGCAGCCTAGCATACGCGACATTGAGACATCAAGAATTTTCGAGTGAGGTGTCAGAAGCAGTCTAGACACCCGAAATGTTTGTACCGGGAGCGTGGGGTGGATGTCGCATTTCTGATGTCGTATGTAGTGGCATGATCGACGCTGCTGAACCACCGCATCCGCATTGAGATAAGAGGGACAGGTATCTTCGTAGCGGCTTGGTGGACCTACTGTTACGTGTTATGTGATGTATTATCTTAAAGGGTAAGTCGGTGTTTAAAGCATAACTTTTCAACTAGGCTTCGCTGCGCAGGAGAGCTTAGATTCGTTCGCTGACCCAGACAGCCTAGCCAACAAAAGTCAAGTATTCTATACCGGAGCGTATGACTTGTTTACTTTGAGGTTATAGCTATAAATAAGGATTAGTTTTTCAAGACAAGACACTAAGTATTTTTCGCTAGTTCAAGATGGGAGTCTGTAATGAGATTTCTTGTTGGTGAGTCATTGTTTAACATTGTTCCTTGCTGGCTCACGCTCGCTTTCCGACCTTGCATAATGCTGACGTTCCTCAGGTTGTGTGTTGCGTGGGCGAAGCGGTGACCGGGGCCCCTGAACACAGTGGTACGACCCCCTTAGGTATGGTGACCTGACCTTTGCCCTTCAGGACCAGGTCACCATACCCAAGAGTCCTACCATTGTGTTCAAGGATAGTACCGCTGTGTTCAAATATTGCACCGATTGAGAAGGGGCGAGATCTTATGGAATCAAACGCAAACGGAAGATGGGAGATAGAAAGAGAGGGGGGGGGGGGAAGAGGTCACTTAAGACCAGCCAACCGTGCTCAAGAAGGAAGGGGGAAAGGAGGAAACAGGCGCGTGTGAGGTGAAAGTAAAAAAGAAGAGGGTGGAATGTAGACCTTTTGGACAACTCGCCCGGAGCTTAGCAGGATGGTTTGGGCCAGGAATTTACCCTCCCAACCCCTAGGCTCCATTGGAAGGATCTCTGCATCATCTTGTGTTAACACACACACACACACACACACACACACACACACTTGAACCACTTAGACTTGGTGGACAAGGTGCCATACACACATAGTGAGTGTGTGTGTGTGTGTGTGTATGTGGTGATAGTATCATCTTTAACGCCTGAAGAAGCTGATTAATGATTCTTCCGTTGGTGATCGTAGCTTGGCGTTTGTTTACGACTTTAATAACCCTGGCAGTCAAGCCCACAGGAATGCGACAAGAACTTACAACGTTCAGGGGAATTTGGGATATGAGGAAAAAAGGTAAGCTCTCAACCAAACCACTCAGGAAGGGGGGGAAATGGAAGTCATGATTACGCATAGATTTCCAAGAGGACATGATGACGTTAACACATACGCTTTTCGATGCCAGAGGAGAGATTTAAAACAACAGATTGCAACTGAAAGCTGGACAGGCTGGAGGACGTGAAGAAGCACTTAAGAATCAGAATCATGAACCCGTGAAACAAGAAAAGCCAAGAACTAGCTGAACGCGGCTGCCAATCAGCACTCAGGAATTCAAGAAAAATTTTGCTAAAGAAATAGAAAAAAAAAAGAAAAAGAGGCTAGGCTCCACTGGTGTAAAACTCCCCCGCATTGTACATATAGTTGATTATAGATGGGTCATTATAGACGAGAAAAGCAGTGACAGCCTGGAGAACATTTTACATCGACATCAGATATCCTAGCACTCATCCTATCTCAGGATTAGGTAATGCTGCATTAGCCTCTGGTGACCTGGAATGCTGTAGTCACTCTTCGCTATTCCTCTGGTCCTCCAAATAAGTGAATGAATGAATGATTTTCCTCATGAAGCTTATATTATTACTACTCAAAGTATATGATATCTTGTCATATATATATATATATATATATATATATATATATATATATATATATATATATATATATATATATATGTAACTTCACAAGTTATATGGAAATTCACGGGATTTTATGCTGTTAGTGACTCACGGCTGACCCATATTTGTGTGCGTGTGTAGTAAACGTGGCTGCGTCAGCAGACGTGTCCAGCGGCTGCCCCGCCTCACAGTAGGAAAACCCGCGAAAGGTCCTCTCAGGGATACAATACCCGTAACAGTAAGAAAATCCCGCGTCTCCATGGACGTCAGTGTACATCGTCTACGTAAGACCTGACCTTCACTTGATGTCCCGCACTAGCTGGGTTAGTGATGAATTGTGGGTAAGTCGGAAGGGGACCCTTCTGGTCTTAAACTTATCTTTGTTGATCCCCACCGAGCACGACGGCACGACCCCTCAGTATACGAATGCACGACTTTTGGCTTTACTGGTTCTATTTTTAACCTGGTTACCACTCAAGAGCTTATGTGCAAGGTCGCGCCATTGTGTACACTGTACGAGCCGTCGTGCTGGAGGGAATTGCGCAGTCGTTCTCCAGCTAGTAAAACTCAGGACGTAAAGCAACAAACAAGATCGGGTGGTCTGGTTCCACCACTGCCAGTGGCGCGGTTACCAACTGCCGCCGTACGGGCCCACGGAACGTTCTGGCTTCATGGAAGACCGTATGACGCAAGCTGAGAATTATTTCCTAGCAGGCATTAACGCTGTATTGCTTTGAGTGTTGTATGTGTAGCTGGGCTGAAGAGGGAATCCCAGACTTTGTCGTCATTGCGCGATAACCCGCATTAGACGTGTTAGAAGAGCAATGAAGATTAAGTGTTGGGAGGAGCGTTTTGGGAGTTGAGTATGGTCTCTTCCGTTTTCTACGCCGAATTGCTAATTAAGGGGACGCTAAGCTAAAAACCAACCATTTCAGACGCGTGAACCGCTTTGTACGATGATGATGGCCTAGCCTTTGACCTGATCGGAGTCAGGTCAAAGGCCAGGTCATCATACTGAAAGGTCGTTTCATCGTACTGTAGAAGGTGGCACCGTTAGGATTGGATCGTCGCACTCAAGGGTCGTGCCGTCGAATATAAGGGTCATCCCATCTTGTTTAGGGGTCGTAAGATTGTGCATGCGAGTCGTAAAAATACATATAAGGGTAATATTGTCGTGCTTATCGGTCGCAACGTCGCGTTTAAGGTGTACGTACAGTCATATTCAAGGGCAGCACCGTCATGTTTTAGGACGCCTCTGTCGTGCTCAAGGGTGTCACGCTGTCGTACTCTAGCGGTTAAAATACTGTGATGGTTGCAGTTGTTAATCGCAGTGGTAATTGTAATTCATATGAAGGTAGTGATAATTGGCCGTATCAGTGAAGCATATGAAAGAATGCATCACATATCGGCGGATGATTATCGGCGAAACTTAGGAATAATTATGTGAATTTTGCGTCCAGTCGAGCGTTATGTGCGAGATGCGGAGCGCGTGCGTTTGAAGGGACCCGGCGGATACCGGCATTTAGAATAGAGACTGGGGCTAAGAGGGGAACTTAACAGCCAAACGTAGTGCTGGCTCACTGCACCGCCATCAGAAGCCCCCCAGGTGATATGACCACCAATGGGAAATAGCAAACATCCTCTTCAGGGGTTCAACACAATTCCAAGGTTAAACACGTTTCAATGCATGGACGCCACGGGCGGGGGGTAGGGAGGGTGGAGGAGGAAATGTATCATTAATGAGCAGTTAGGATCGTAATGGATGAAGAGCAGCATTTCCTGGTTACCGCGACAAGCCAACAGGATGTTACACCACGCAGTACGACAGCAGGTGTTCTCATTCAAGCACTACTGCTTGCCCAAGTGGTTTGCAAACCCGTGTGCCGCTCGCGACAATGTCCTTCAGTGTGCGGTGGTACGTGCATTCCCAGTTGGAAAAATAAAACGATTAATCACACTGTCTGAGCAAACAACTGCAGCATTTAAGAAAATATATTTTACGAATCACTTATATGTACGATTATAAAGACACTAAATTTGTTTTACGACACTTCATCATGTGAATGTGCAAGTAGCATTTCTTACCTTCCTGGCAGATAACTTCCTTTTGACATCACTAACCCCACTTATCTATCTGAGAAAATAATTCCTTAATCTCCACCTTCAACACTTAGCCAAAACCAGTTCGCTTGAACTTATACCGAAACTCCAGACTGAAAATAACATAGCCTAACCATAACCTAGTGCGTATAGCGAAACTCCAGACTGAAAATAACTTGCCTAGTCGTATGGCTATACTGACGGCTCTCCCATCTCTGCCACTGGTAGGGCAGGTAGCGTTGCCATTGTGTGTGTAGAAATTCTCTCGTTTTCCTTCATTTCAATGAATAATGGGTTATGATATTAGAATCTGATTTGTTGCGTCGCAAGGATCAAGCAAACTGGAAAATGTGACGTAAAATGAATAAGGGTGAGAAGCAATTGTCCCTGAAAATTAGACTGTGTATAGTTCTTTAGCGTAAAATGAGACTGTATTTCTTGTGATATGTGTAAAAAGCAATGTTTCAACCGATTAATTTCTGGCTTAAATGCGTCAATCTCTTTCTATTGACGAAACTAAAGTATGTACTAATTCTTCCGTTCCGATTAGCATGCCAGTTTGAATTTAAGAGTAACGATTTTTGATTGCTGCTTATCAAAGGCCTCCTCCGTCCACGTTTACAAGAGTGGGACAGCTTACAGCAGGTACTCATTCATCATTAAGCCCCAGAGGGAGAATGAGTTCTACGTTCCCTGGGAGCCGCCTGCCTACTCTGGGATTTGAGCCTGGAACCGTGAGAATCGTAGATCGCATTGCTGACCACCACACCACTACGACTCTGAAATGCAGTGCGTGGGTGTGCTTTATGTTGAGATTTATGTTCATGCTGTTTATCTAATCATTTTGCGGCATGGTCGACATTCCTCAGGAATTGTCTCCTCAGTAACTTATGTAACGTGTAAGTGCGGTATCAGGTGTTCCCTGGTGAGGCAAGAGCTATCAAAGACCCTGGTTGTGCGTTGTGCAGTGTACCAGGAGGTAATGAAAATACCAGTCATCTATACACACACACACACACACACACACACAGATCTTACCTCGTCTTATTTGTATTATCTATGTTCAGAATTGGGAGCTGAATTACCTGTTTTTGCTGTTGATTATTGAGGGAGTCTGTATGAATTTATGTACCGATGACACGGAGAAGAAACGCTAGGGTTGGACCATCATTCATAGTCAAGGAAGCTGGGCGTCGCGGGGATTCCAATGGGGTAGGGGTTAGGGGGTGACACAGGACCCCCATGCAGCTGGCTGCTCAAGGCCAGACAATGTTGCCACACGTCGCTATCGCGTACGCGACAAACCTCCTCTGCACTACCCGAGTCTTCTGTCGTCCTAATTTGTTTGCTTTTACTAAGAAGATTGTGGATTTTGATGTAAATGAATCAGGGTCTTGGTTAGAAGAATTCAGACAAATCTGAATGCTACACAGCGTCACCTACTTTAAAAAAACATCATGTTCCTCACTGGCCAGCGTTCTCAGGGAGGCAACATTTTATAACCTGTCATTATGCCTACTGCTGTATAGCTGCTGCTCCTTTGAGATAAGGTGGGTACCGTGAGTGTGTTATGTACGGGGATAGCCAGCGACAGACTCGCTAAGGATGGGTGTCGCAGGGAGGTGGCTTTAGTCATCGTGGGATGCGCGATAACTGAGCTGCACCTGGGATGATTCTGGATATGCCGCACTTCTCCCCGTCCTGTGGTCGGTGGCGCCAGACAGTGGGTTAAATTACCGTATAGGACATCCACCTGGGAACCGGGGTTTTGTACGGGGAAATCACACAAAAATGAGTGATTCGCCTCAGAAATACCGATCAAATTTTTTTTTTTAAGATATTAAGACAGCAAAGACATTTTCAACCAGCCAAACTAAACCTAAAATTCGCTGGTTGTCCGAAACGGTAATGATATTCACAGTGCACCAAAAAGGCTCAGGGTGAATTACATGGTGAAAAAAATATACACACATGCCACCAGAATAAGATGACAGTGAATGAATGAGTCTTTAAATTACATAGTGAGTGAATTGTTGACATTTCGTGGATGCACTTGGCGGGATATTTCATTATCCTCAAGTGGCTACTTCCTTCCTACCCATCCACCCTCCCGACGCGTCGTCCAGCCACGATGGTTCTCGAGGAACCTCCTATCCCCCTCCCAGCAAGCATCTCAACGCACCCTGCTCTCCTTGAACTCTGGGTTGGAAAATTGTTGTTTCATGCCACAAAGTTAAAAGACCTTCGTGATGGTACAGACGTTCAGAAACGTTTGTGGCGGTGCAGACGTCCAGAAATATTCATGATGGTACGTACAGACTTTTAAGTTCAGAAACGTTTTCTGATTTAATGGATACGTTTGTGGCACCAGTTGTATGATACGGGTTTGAGTATTGCCTGTATTGTGAATGTATATTTTTGATTGATGGAAGGGAAGGTTCGGTGAGTAGTTTCTTCTTTGACCGAGTACGAGGTAAATCTTTCCCCGAACGTTCCCTTCCTTGTGCCCACAGCGGCTTCTGCTAAGGCTAGATGTTTCACCCCAACATCCCTTAAAGCCAAGACCCATCCAGCCAACCTCCTCTTCCCTCCCATCGTACCCAGTTTCATTTAATATTCCAGTCTGCCCTAACGCTCTGGATATAAAAAGAAAACGCAAATTCTAACAGAATTGCTCGGAAAATCTCTTAAATCATCCCCTTATTTATTAGATCATCATAATTGCTTTAGATGATACGCCTTATATTATACAACATATGATATTAGAAAGGAAAACTGTTTAGACATACGTTCAGTTCTGTGAGAAGATGCTGAGGCAAGAGTCCGCTTCATTGGTATTCCCGACCAGTGTCACTGGGAACGCGCGTATTACCAGAACACTCTGTGTGGAGGAGGCCCGGCCGCCCCTTCCTCGATATATATGAATGGCGCTGGAACTGCCATTTTATCAGTATCTTCGTGAATTTCTTATTCTCTTCTTTTCCTCCGGGTTATCAGAGAGAGAGAGAGAGAGAGAGAGAGAGAGAGAGAGAGAGAGAGAGAGAGAGGAGTGACTTTCCCCACCCTCCTCCCCTGAGTTAGTCCCCAACCGCCCCGGTTGGGGAATTTGGAGATGGACCGTTACTCGCTGCCGGTGCTTTGGACTCGGGTACCCTGACCTTCGTGCCAGGCGTCCATATTCTCCCCAGTGTGGAATTGTTGCTACATTAACGCTGCTCTCAGTATCAGCAAAGGTAGGAAGAATGATACTGTTGCTAAGAGAGTTTAACGACGAATGACGCTGCTTACAAATAAAAAAAAAAGGCAATGTTGATTCCGTGTTACATAAGACTGATGAGACGCATCATTTACAGTTATTATTTTACGCGAGACTGTAAAGGTAGGCAATAACAAATTAAAATTAAATGCTCAAAGTTAAGATGTATGACTGAAGAAACTGTTCTCAGCATTATGGAATTACTCTGTACGAGCATTTAATTGCCTGAGGAACGACTATTGTCATTCGAGCCTGTGTGGTGGGACTATTTTTCTAAATGCCTGACTGCAAATGTAGGTTAAGCAGTATATAGTGTGAGTCTCATATTACCAATAATTCTTTTTTTTTTTTTACGTAAATTCCGAGGAGTAAAACGTGTATCTGGGTTATGTATTTGTTGCTGTTTATATGCACAACACTGTGGACACCCTCATGGTCCTCCAGCTAGGGGCCCCACTCCTGTTGCTGCTGTCGCAACTTACTGAGATTAACTTATGTCCCGGATGATGTTTCCCCGCTTCGGCACTCAACCCCTTCGTGCGTGACTAAGGGTCTTGGCTATATAGTGGCGTGAATCCCTTTTGCATGAAGGTACGCGCGCCTTGTGTGAGATGGCGTGATATTTGACGGCGCGACGGTACGAGTCTTGGCTATGAGGGCGTGAATTCTTTGTGCATGACGGTACGAGCCTTGGGTGAGGTGGCGGAACATTTGACCACACGAAGGTACGAGCCTTGGCTATGATGTGTGCCTTTTGACAAGACCTTTAAGGGTCAGGTTAAAAGCTAGAATCGAATCGTCGTGTTCAATGGGTAAGTTCCGTCCCTGCGTATTAAATAATTGTATGTGCTCTGAATAGTCCTCAGATAATAAGCTATGTAATATTCTTTTGTCATCAGAGGAATCTTCATTTAATGTGTATGACATTTAAAAGTGATTCATACCATTTAATGACATGCCGTGCCCTTACGAATGTGTTCGGTGCTGCTATCATGTCTGGAGAGGGTATAACTCCACGTACTTTATGAGTTATAAACATAGTGAATGCGTATATGGTCTTACATTTGTATTTGTAACCTGAAGAAAAGTGTTCATGATCCTATTTTTGGCTTAAAGCCCAACCAGCCAGCCAACCCTATCCACGTACCTGCTTAAGCAGATTTGAGATTGAAGCATTTTCGAGATGATAAACCACTACCCTGACATGCCATGTTTATTGGTCATATCAACTCACCTGGTTCCAGCTCGCGAGAGCTGATTGGCTGGCTGCCTGCGTGCCTCAGCGGTTAACGAACTAGGTTGCACAATACTCGGCAAACCACTGCGTTACATAATGATCCCATGGCCTTTGGCACGTCAAAGGTTTAGGTCTTCTGTGGTTTCTGTTCCTTTTCCCATACCGCTAAACTTAAGTACCGTAACCGCTCTAAGTCCTAAAGACTTCGAAGAGGCAAGCTTTACACTTCTTCACATACTTTTACACTACATTTTGTGCAAGCCTTTTCTGTTTCATTCAGTCCCTGGCCTCGCTTTAAAAAAGCGTTGTCATTAAAGAAACATTACCCTTATCCATATTTCCGTCTGAATTATATCGTCACTGACAAAATCTCATCGTAAATTGGTGCTCTGCGGACATTCCTGGGATATAGAGAAGGTAAGTAGGGGTCCAGAACATAAGTAAGAGATAAGGGATGAATTAACGTCCCATTTCAGGATCATACAGTATCGCAGAAGAGATGAGGTGGTAACCGAGGTAAATCCTTCCCAGACAAATAAAGATCAAGGTTGGTCATGTGGACTCCAGCAGACTTAGCAACCGCCAACGTCTGACAGCAGCTTCATCGCTAAGCGGAAAACTTTGAACATTCTGAGACTGTCGAGATCATTCGAGGCCCAAACACACCCTCGCTATATAAATATATAGCAATTGATATAATCAGTCCTTTCTGTTTCTTATTATACATTTGCGTTGGCAGCGGGGATGAGAATGTAATGAGTCTGGGGTAGGCTGGTGGTCAGACGGCCGCGCTCCACCAATCAACGCCCATCCTTCCTCGCGAGGGTGTTCTCACCTCCCACCTCCCACCCCGGCGTCAACAGGATGTTTGACGTCATAGCTTTCACAGGAAATTGCACAACCTGTGTTCATTTCGTTCGGCATCGCAGCCCATTTTTTATACATAGACGGAAGTTATTATGGAACCGGAGTCTAAAAATAAACTGGGAAATTCTCTCTCTCTCTCTCTCTCTCTCTCTCTCTCTCTCTCTCTCTCTCTCTCTCTCTCTCTCTCTCTCTCTCTCTCTCGTCTGTCACCGGTACTATCGAGAACAGGGAAGGTGGGTGGCGGCTGCTCAAGTAAGCCAGCACTCTGTTATTTTCTCTTTCCAGTGGTGATGGTGCATATACCTCCACCGTGAAATGAAGGGTCTGCATATCTATCTCTCTATCTAATCTATTTATCTATCTATCTATCTATCTATCTATCTATCTATCTATCTATATATATATATATATATATATATATATATATATATATATATATACACACACACACACACATACACCCAAATACATTATTTAAAGGTGACTTGTAAGTAATGTTTATAGATTGCTGCCTGGTTGAAGTGAGCTTTGATTCCGTTGTAATGCACCTTTGAATTATGAAGATGATGGTAAGACCCTTGAGCACAACGTTAAGACCCTTTGGCACAACGGTACGACCCTTGAGTACGATGGTGCGACCCTTAAGCACGACGATACGACCCTTGAGCACGACGGGACGACCCCTGGGTATGATAACTACAGAGATGTTGTACTCAGTCCTGCTCTTGAACTAAACACTTACGGTACACGCCACATGTGACGCTGGGGCTTTGACACCACCACTTCAGGACAGCCGCCGATAATGGTTTGATTAAAAAGTGATCCTCGGGCGCCCGACGAAGCCCCCACATCTCATCAGTCTTGTTGAGTACTGTTACCCAGTGGAGTGTGATTACAGTGTTCATTGAAGTGGGTGGAGTCAGAACCGTCTGGAGAGATTTACTCATACTTGGGGAGGGATTACTCCTACTGGAGGCTGGTATGGTTGATCGGGCGGGTGGGTGGAGGGATTACTCCTACTGGAGGCTGGTATGGTTGATCGGGCGGGTGGTTGATCGGGCGGGTGGGTGGAGGGATTACTCCTACTGGAGGCTGGTATGGTTGATCGGGCGGGTGGGTGGAGAGGTTACTCCCACTGGAGGCTGGTAAGGTTGATCGGGCGGGTGAGTGGAGAGATTACTCATACAAGGATCTGGTATGGTTGGTCGATCGCGGGTGGTGAGGGTGTAGTCTTTGCACTACCAGATGCATGTCGATCAGGTCTTCCTTATTAGTGTTGGTGAAGTGGCTGCTCGTTTGAGCTGGAGTAATTTGTTTAAGGCCGTAGGTCCCGTCAATCACTAGGGTCATTAAAGGCCCTCAGCGTCAGGCTGCTCCATCTTCGACACCTTCTTCAGTTGTTGTAGGTACTTCTTAATGCAGCATACACACTCACCATGCTTGTGGATCATTTACCGAAGTTATCGGGGTAATTATGTCTTTTTTTTTTCTAACATCAGTCGGATTTACGCTGCTTATTTGAGGTTCGCGCCTAAACGAAGGCGGGCGACCAGGAAGGGGAAGGTTTTATCGCAACACTTGGACATATTTTCCGCGATGATTACAGCGTCTTTTGGGGAAATCGATGTTCCTATGTCAGCGGCAGGTTACGGTAAGGAACGTAATCCCAGCTTCTCTTATTAAGGGTCTCAAACGCCGATTGATAATGAGTGAGTGTGCGGTGATCAGTGATGGCAACCACTGCTGGTCGAGGAGGAATAATGAAAAAAAAAAAAAATTGAAACACTTTGCCTAACAACGGACCAAGAATGGATCCCTGTGGTACAGACTCTTGGTAGGTCATCTCTGGAAGCCACAGAATCTGTGCCCAGTGAAGTAGACGACTGTTTTTCCACGTCCTTCGTCAGCTGCTGGTATGAGCTGGTCCTCTGGGTTGTCAGGGAATGCTTTCTGCCCAACACACACACACACACACACACACACACACACACACACATACACACACGGTCATACACGACCCGAAGCACTTGGGACGGATGGGCCGGCCATTGAATGTTGACTGTGTTGTTAAAGATCCATCGAACGAGTACTTGACGCTAAAAGGCAGCTGGAGGGAGGAGGTGGGTGCGGTGTGGGTCTTCATGGTGTGAATCTGAATTTCCTCTCTCTCTCTCTCTCTCTCTCTCTCTCTCTCTCTCTCTCTCTCTCTCTCTCTCTATTCATTTAACATTTTCCTTTACGTGATTTACCCTTTCTCCCAAATAACTATAAAGAGGTTTTATGTACTTGAGAATGCAGTGATATCTTACATATGCCGTGTGTGTGTGTGTGTGTGTGTGTGTGTGTTTGCTCATGCAAGGGGAGTGGAGTGGTTGTTACGTCAGCCATCTCCTGTTACAGAGTATTAATATTATGCCGGTGACAAAAATATCAACTTGACGTCCAGGACGGCATAGCCTGGCACACACACACACACACACACACACACACACACACACACACACACACACACACACACATACGTTCTCACTGTGCCACATTCGGATTCTCAGTTTTCCCGCGTCGATTCTAGCCTCAGAAATGCTACGAATTGATCATGGTGCTCTAAGTATCTTCGCTACATGGGAGACGGCGCCCCCGGAGAGGATGCAGAAGGGTCCCCCGGAGGAACTGCTGAGCCGTTGCGACTGAATTACATACAAATAAAAGAGATGGAAATTATACCCTGCGAGGCCGCCGCAGTGTTGACCCGCTCTTACGTGCCAGATCATTCTAGCGCCACACCCAGAGAATCGGGTCGCCGACAATGCCAAAATCGTCCACAGTGACTGTGAATCAGGGGGCAAACAGTGCCAAGATTTTCTTTTTCCCACTGTGACAGTGAATCAGGGAGCCAACAGTGCAGAGAACTTCCGCAGTGACAGTAAACCAGTGAATCACAGCGGCAGTGACGCATGCAGAAGGGGGACCGGAGACAAAACATCTGCTGAGCTTCTAAATGTTTTTCTGTTGTTTATAATAACAAATCTATTTTGTTCCTAGAAATGAGTGTCTGTGTGAGATAGTGGATTAGTATACAAAAGATTCTGTATTCTTTCCATTGGAAAGAATATATGTGTGTGTGTGTGTGTGTGTGTGTGTGTGAAGAGCTGTTGCGAATATGAGGGCTAAAGTTATATAAAGTGTTGATACTGATTACCTAACCAATGAACACACACACACACACACACACATTGACCCGTGTATACTGATGACGTTCATGGGTGTATGAGCGTAATCATTTCGTGCTGCATGTCTGTGTGTGTGTATGTATATCCAGTGGTAGGCGGAGGGTATTGCACAGGTGTTTCTCTTTGAGTCCGTGAGCAGGGGCATGTGAATGCTGTTTGTGTGTCGCGCGCCGAGAGTTTTACACTAGTGTTGCCCCGTCGCGTAATCTTGTTTCTGTACCGTGCCTTCCTTATTACGTGTGTGTGTGTGTGTGTGTGTGTGTGTGTGTGTGTGTGTGTGTGTAATGACCCATTAATACACTAAGAGGAGAGAGAGAGAGAGAGAGAGAGAGAGAGAGAGAGAGAGAGAGAGAGTCTACATTCCTCGGGCATCGTTCCTGAAGCTTGAGAAGTACGTACATTGTAGTTTTGGCTAAGTATAAGCTGTGGCTAATTCACTGAACATTACCTCATCCATGCACGTCATGCGTTTTCAAGTGTTTGCCAAGCGAACAGTTTCTCTCCTTTCCAGTCGTCCCAAGACTGATCTCTAGCGACAGTATGGATCCCCCCCCAAGTCCTTCTCTCTCTCTCTCTCTCTCTCTCTCTCTCTCTCTCTCTCTCTCTCTCTCTCTCTCTCTCTCTCTCTCTCTCTCTCTCACACACACACACACATACACACACAGGTTCCTGTGCCTATTTTCTGCTAGATAATATTCGTATGTAGATATTTCTTACTGTTTCCCGTCCTCACCACTTTGCATTTATTTAGGCTGAATTTCATCATCCAAGCGTCAAACCAACTTTGGAGTTTGTCCAGGTTCCTCAGTAAGTTCCCGCAGTCCTCATCATCCTTTACCTCCTTCGTGATCTTAGCATCATCGGCGAACGTAGTCAATTTCCAGTCCTCCTGACCAGGCATCTATACAGATCAAGAAGAGCAATGGTCCTAGGACCGTGCCTTGCGGCATGCCACTGGTGACCGCAGCCTATATCCAGAGGGCTTCCCTGAAATGTGATCTTTGTTCCCTTCCACCAAGTTAGTGTTCAACCCTCTGAAGGAGTCTTTCCCGTACTCCTGCCCAGAGACTCGTCCTTTTTCATCAACCAATTATGTGGTTCGGTGTCAAATGCTTTCTGACAGTCAAGGAACACACAGGCCACCCACTTGTCTCTTTTGTCTAAAACATAACTCACCCTGTCATAGAACTCTTGATATTTCATTCGTATTATCTTCCTGTGCTTCTATTTTGTATCTTAGGCAGATTCGTCCCAACAAGTAGTCGTCCATTCGGTTTCTGATCATCTTTGCCAGTGTTCTGGAAACCACAATCGTCATAGAGACCGGTTTTGTAGTCCAGCAGAATTTCGCGCTCTCCTTCCTTAAAAAGTAGGCACGACATTTGCCCTCTTCAGTTTCCTAGGCACCATTATCCTCCTGAAACGACTTACTGAATATTACAGGCGGTCTGCGAAGCGTATCCTTCACGCTTCTCTAGCACAAGGGAGACGCCTCATCAGGGCCATTGGTCATAAATGGGTCAAGACCCATTGACCCATTAAGCAGTCACCCTAAGTCTTGCCTAAGCAATTCATCATTTTCCAAGAAGTCTTCCCCTACCCTACGAATATGTTTGTGTGTGCGTGGGCAGGCGAGGAGGGAGCCAGGATGCAGGGTAAGCTGAGACAAGCTTACATCACTCTTGTCAAGCCAGCCGCGGGAACCTAACTTTGAAGCGTCTTCTGGGTCATCATTTC
This sequence comes from Panulirus ornatus, assembly GCF_036320965.1. Lineage (NCBI taxonomy): Eukaryota > Metazoa > Arthropoda > Malacostraca > Decapoda > Palinuridae > Panulirus > Panulirus ornatus. The sequence goes on along the minus strand of NC_092280.1, from coordinate 26,057,324 downwards.
TCCCGTCCAGAGGCAGGCTGCTTCATTATGTACGCCTGCCCTGTGAACTGTGGCGCCAGAGGCGTCACAGAGGTCAGAGATGGTGCCTTTTCCACACGTCTTGGCGGGGGCGGACACTCATGCTATATTCATAACAAAATGTGGTACGTGGAGTTATTCTTTTTTTTTCGGGCCGTATGTGAGAGAGTGTATGGTCTTCGCATGATCTTGATCACCAGAGAGGGCTTTTACGATCGGCCGTGGTGACCCGGGCAGCCAATAGGCCAATCTTAAAGCCCGAAAGAGAGGGAGGGTCCTAATTTGTATCGACAAGCGAGACTTTTGCCATGATGGCAGGGCTGGCGCTTACCGCACGAGACAGCAGAGAGAGAGAGAGAGAGAGAGAGAGAGAGAGAGAGAGAGAGAGAGAGAGAGAGAGAGAGAGAGAGAGAGAGAGAGAGAGAGAGAGAGAGAGGATGACTTCATTGTGTTCCTCTGGGCTCGCAGTATCAGGTATTCTTTTACCCTCGCTGTTTGGCTTTGCGTGAGGCAGTCACAACATACGTGCTGCTGCAGGCTAACCACCAGGAGACCAGAACCATCGATGTAACACGGCCAGGAGCTCTGACTCCTTCATTGTAACACGATTAGAAGCCTTGACCTCTTCATTATAACACGATTAGAAGCCCTGATCCCTTCATTATAACACGATTAGAAGCCCTGATCCCTTCATTATAACACGATTAGAAGCCCTGACCCCTTCATTATAACACGATTAGAAGCCCTGACCCCTTCATTGTAACACGATTAGAAGGGTTACGTCACCTTCTAGGTCCTCTGCGTTGCCGTGTTAGTTGAGGCTATGAGTGACTGGTACACACGGGCCCGCATAGGTTCGAATCGTGGACGTGGCAGTCTACCCCACGCTCAACTCAAGTGTTCATCCTCACCCTCGGGGTTGATCGATGAATGGTTGTCTTCTAGCTTAGGCTGGGACGTGTGAGTGTGTGTGCATCCACGCATAGGAATATATTACCCGTATATCACACACACACACACACACACACACACACACACACACACACACACACACACACACACACACTTCCTCTCTCTCTCTCTCTCTCTGATGACTGTCATCGAGTACTATCAAAGAGGACCGGACGTATGGACGTACGCACGTACGGACGGACGGACAGACGGTGGATTGTGAGCCATGACCAGGAGCCCCTACAGGGTCCACCAAGGGGGGAAGGCCGGGGAATGTCCAGTCCGTCAGCCAGGCCAGGCCAGAACAACACGACCCCTATACGTCATCCGCGCGAACCTCACTACTCACCACTCCTTCGTCAGAGGACTTGCATGACCTGGCGCCCCACCGAGACACAGCACGTCCTTGAATTCCCTCCCACAGTAGGCACGTCCTCAGGAACTTTCTCCCTCGAAGGATTCCCAAGATATAAATCGATACAATACTTAAATAGTTTTTCTTTTTTTTTCTCTCTTTTAGTTAAAGATTTATTTCCCTCTTGGACGCTGCGCCGCGACCTGAGTTTACGTTAAGTGGTGACAACGTGTTCTCATAGGGCAGGGATGTTTGCGACGCGACTTTACGTTGAGTGCTAACAATATGTTCTCGGAAGAGGTCAAGAGCAAGTGAGTTTATGTTGGAATAAGTGGGTTTATGTTTGTTTAGGTCTCTCTCTCTCTCTCTCTCTCTCTCTCTCTCTCTCTCTCTCTCTCTCTCTCTCTCTCTCTCTCTCTCTCTCTCTCTCTAGGAAATGACAGCGCTAGTGACGATGTTTTCCTACTTCTCTTCTTCCTCCTCCTCCTCCTCCTCCTACATGTTGATCTGTTGCACTCACTGGACACTCTGTACTTACCCCCCCCCCACACACACATTACCCCCTAGCCATTACTAGCCCCCACCTACTCCACAAGCCATGCACCCTCCATCCATGCAATTTGTGAACTGCCGTGTCTGTGTATAGTTAGACTTGACAAAGACCGTGACACTTTAAAGACTTAAAAAACCTCGTGAATGAGACAAGATTGATCACGTGGGGCACGACGTTGTCGACCCCCTGTGGGATGTCGCAACCTGACCCCAGTGTACGGTGTTAAGTGTCTTCGTCAAGACAGATGGGTTCGTCGATTATTTGATGTCACAGTCATTCCTAAGGAAATTAGAAAACAATAATCTGGCGGAGAGATCCATTCGTAGTTCGTGATCGAACGTTGTCAACATATGTGCTCTCGGTTTTCGTGAGCTGCTCTGGCACGCGGACTTTGCGACAGTGTTCGTCAGCGCTTACGCTGGAAATTCGCTGATGAACGTAGATAAAACAAAACATAAGCTGAATGTGTTATTCACTGATACAAGACACGGGAAATACAGTTTCCGACCGGATGTAAACGACTGAGTGTCTTTGGTGAACATGACCGCTCAAGCCGATCGTCAAGCGACACTTGGTGAAAGGGCTTGTGTATTGCACCACCTCCTCCTCCTCCTCCTCCACCTCCTCCTTCTCCTCCTCCTCCTCCTCATGTCCTATGTTAGGAGGGTGGTGTAATGTGGTCGTAGATGGAACCCTACACCTCCTGGATGACGTCGCTCGTGCATGTCAACGAACCAGTTCTTGTCCTCATCATCACACCGGCGGCATGACCCGCGCACGTCATCGAAAACCAGTACATGTCACCATCGTATCCACCACGACATGTCTCCACCACTGCTACAGGTTGACACTGGGGGTTCATGTCACCACCACTGGGCCTCATGTCTCAAAGCAAGAAGTGTACGTATTACATACATACCCTCTGGCAGACACTGATATATTCATTGGCGAATTTATAGGTTACCATTATGAAGCGTGTCTTGCCGTCAGCATTTTCAGATGATACAGTCGACCATCAAGGGGGGACAAGTGATGCACTCGCTACACCCAGACAAAACACGGTGATGATGTCACTACACCCAGACAAAACACGGTGATGATGTCACCACCCAGACAAAACACAGTGATGCTATCACTACACCCAGACAAAACACGGTGATGATGCACTACATCCAGACAAAACACGGTGATGATGTCACTACACCCAGACAAAACACGGTGATGATGTCACTACACCCAGACAAAACACGGTGATGATGCACTACATCCAGACAAAACACGGTGATGCTATCACTACACCCAGACAAAACACGGTGGTGCTACCACTACACCCAGACAAAACACGGTGATGCTATCACTACACCCAGACAAAACACTCAAAAGAAAAGTTTGATACACCTTGCTCTCACGTTATCAAGTTTCATAAACCTGTTTTGGTGCGGTGGGTGTGGTTTATGTGTGTGTGTGTGTGTGTGTGTGTGTGTGTGTGTGTTAGTCTCAAGTTTAGCTTGAGGACTTTGCCCACCGAGTGGTGCGCATTGAGCGATGCGGTGCATGTGACGTGGTGAGCAGTGTGACACAGGTATTATGTTGAGCAGTGCGGTGGAGGGGTGTGTCACAGAGGTTGTGTACTGAGCTGTGTAACAGGTGTGTTGAACGGCGTGACTGGTGTGGTTTGAGAAGTCTGCGAGGCGTTGGTGTGTTGAGCAAACTCATAGAAGTGCTGCGTGCTGAGCATTGTGACAAATAGGTTGAGCAGTGTGGCAAGATGTTGTGCAATGAGCATTCTGACGTGTATTGCACAAAGACGTATTTTTTTTGGCTGCATCGTGGTGCTGTGTGCTGAGCAGTGTGACAGGTGTTGTTTGCTGAGCAGTGTGACAGGGGTTGTGTGCTGAGCAGTGTGACAGGGGTTGTGTGCTGAGCAGTGTGACAGGTGTTGTGTGCTGAGCTGTGTGACAGGGAATGTGTGCTGAGCAGTATGACAGATGTTGTGTGCTGAGCAGTGTGACAGATGTTGCGTGCTGAGCAGTGTGACAGGGATGTATGCTGAGCAGTGTGACAGGTGTTGTGTGCTAAGCAGTGTGACAATGGTTGTGTGCTGAGCAGTGTGACAGGTGTCGTGTGCTGAGCAGTGTGACAGGGATTGTGTGCTGATCATGAGCAGTGTGACAGGGATTGTGTGCTGATCAGTGTGACAGGTGTTTGTTAACTATGTTAAGCAGTATGACATATTTTGAGCGGTGTTACATGTGTACTGAGGAGTGTGACGTGATGTGTGACGGGTGTTACACGCGTGCTGTGCAGTGTGACAGGTGGGTTACATGTGTGTCACGCCGTGAGACGTGAGTGGCGAGTGTCACAGCTGTTTTTGCTGTGCGTTGTAACAGGCGTCGCAGCTGCTGTGTTCGTCGGCTCAAGTGCTTCGTGTGAAGGGAGATTAAGGTCAATTGTTTTCTCTTTCTCTCCTTTTAAAAGTCTTGTGGTGAGAACATAACATCTCTCTTGTTTATGCTTTCCCAAGTGTCCTGAATTGTTTGTTCTTCACTGTACCACCTGCAGTGTCCTGTGGTATGTGTCCTCTTCACTGTACCACCTGCAGTGTCCTGTGGTATGTGTCCTCTTCACTGTACCACCTGCAGTGTCCTGTGGTATGTGTCCTCTTCACCTGCAGTGTCCTGGAGTATGTGTCATGAATTGACTGCACAGCCTTGATTTCGTGTCTGGTTTACCCTGAGTGCCCAACTGTCTCCCCCCCCTCTCTCTCTCTCTCTCTCTCTCTCTCTCTCTCTCTCTCTCTCTCTCTCTCTCTCTCTCTCTCTCTCTCTCTCTTCCTTTGTCCCAGGCATCTGCCTTGTATTTCCGCCTTACGCTACAAGTGTGAACTGCCCACAGACATACAATCTCTCTCCGTCTCACACATAAGACACCTGATCACTCGTAACTCACATGACTCATTCTTCGTAACGCTATTTTTTCCTTCCCTGCGGTGAGCGCTACGCGCCAGCCCTCCCAAAATCTCTTCTCAAGTTCTCGTACTCCCGCGCGTTTTCGTCTTACTAACATACAGAAGGATATTTGGGGTTATGTATATCTGGTGTATGAAGGGGCTTTTACGAGACCACACCTTCATTATACACACACACACACACACACACACACACATATATATATATATATAACCTTTGTTTCAAAACCAATATTGTTGAGGTAGTGAACGAGCCATCGTAGTATTTAGGGATAGTACAACCAAGTGACACATAATACAAAATAAACAATCTTTTTGAAAAACAAAATGTAGATTTTTTGTTTTTGATAGCGTAAGAGAAGTGGATGAGTAAATCAGCATGAGGACAGTAAACGCCGTTGATGTACAGGGGTTTAAATAAACTGTGTGATAGCCGAGAAGGGTCGAGACACACTGGTGTAAGACTCCCTCCCTCGCCGTACAGTATCAAACAAGTTACATCTCTTGGCTTTCCCAGTGGCTTCCCGGGGCCTCCCGTCATAGAGTTAGCGGGTGTGACGGGAAGAGGTTGAGTGAGTCATGCGGAGGCCCGGGGGGTTCCCCTCCCCCATCACTCACTTCAGGGGCGGGCGACGGTGGGAAAGAGGTGAGGGGGGAGTAATGGGGAAAGAAATGGTCGACGCGCTATGAGAGGTAAGTTGAGGCGAGGTTTTTTTTTCCTTTTTTTTTTTTAAACCTGGGATGATGTTTTCCCTCGTTTTTAAAGTGTTTCACTGAACGTTGTTTTTTTTTTTTTTTCTATTCTATGGGACCAGATATCTTTTTTTCTGATTTGCCGTGACAGAGAACGGAGGGATTGATAGATAAAGATGTATACAGAGATAGAAAGAGATAAAGACGGAAGGGGGGAGTAGCAGTGTTGCAACGTGGGTACGAAAGTGAAGTGCGCGCACCGACCGAGGAGGGTGCGCAGTGATAGCAAGGTCGGCCGCAGCTCCGACCAGCTGGGGCGGGAAATCCAGATGTGTGTGACTCGGCCGCGCGCTCGGCGAGGACTGTCGTCGTCCTCCATTCATTTGCGGGTGACTGCCACCACTCACACAAGTTCATAATTCTCTCTCTCTCTCTCTCTCTCTCTCTCTCTCTCTCTCTCTCTCTCTCTCTCTCTCTCTCTCTCTCTCTCTCTCTCTCTCCTCTCTCTCTCAGTCACTGCGTGAGTCTTGATTTTTTTTGTACTTGTCTGTCATCCGCTTGGCGCCGCTTGGCTGACGGTTGGTGCGGACATGTGACGTAACAGTGTCGACGGCCGAGGAGGATGTTCAACCGTACGGATGAATTCACATTATTTGATTGTACATGATTACTCTCTACTATACTGTAATGAAATACAGAGATGGAAAAATACTCCCGACCATAGCAATATAGGTTAGGCTTCGAGGGCAGTCTACCACACACGCCTGTACAGTTTGCGATGGTAGGCTGGTTAGTCTGGTGGTGTTGGAGAGGCTCGTTAGGTAGGTGTTGGTGGGTGGTAGCGGTGGGAGTGGTAGCAGTGGTGGTGTTCGGGATGGTGACAGCGGTGAGCGCTACGTGCTAGCTCTGCCTGAAGGCAAAATCTCTTCATCAAAGATACAACACACACTTTCTTCCCACCCCCCCCCTCTCTCTCTCTCTCTCTCTCTCTCTCTCTCTCTCTCTAGGAATACAGTCCACGTATTCCCTGCGTGTCGTACAAGGCGACTAAAGGGGAGGAGGGCTGGATATCCTCCCCTTCCGTTTTTAATTTTCAAAAAGAAGGAACAGAGAAGTGGGCCAAGTGAGGATATTTCATCTAAGGCTCAGTCCTCTTTTCTTAACGCTACCTCGCTGATGCGGGATATGGCGAATACGTATAATAAAACAAGGAAAAACAAGAATATATATATATGTATCTGCTGTTGCCGCCGTCTTCAGTAGAGTGAATCAGCAGCAGAGTGGTGTTAACCTTGACAAGTGCGCCACTCCCCCCGCCACACATAGATTGGCAACTGCACTACCCTTGCATTAGCATACACCCGGCCTGGATCTGTTGCTTCTCAATCATTCCTCTTACCTAGTGTATAGAGGTGGTGGAGATTGATATTAAATTCACATTCCACGTTCGATTCTTTACCGTAATGGTACCTGGACCAAACCCCGCTGATGTTTCCCCAACCCACTGGTGATCCATCACAGTATAACAACCCACCAACCTCGTAGTATGCTAACCTACAGTTGTGATTATATACAACACTATAGTAACCCACCAGCCTAGCATGAATGATTCTGTTGGTGGTAATCAGGGATTACTGTGGTGATGATGGCGACAGTGGTGGCGGTGCTACTGTTTCCGCTACTGTGTTGAGTACATTGACCTCATCACAAAGTAGGGGGGAAAAAAAAAGATAGCGCATAGCAGAAAAAATATATATGAATACCACGATACGTAAACTGAGCTGTTGTCACGAGAACTTTTGATGTCTTTATTGGAAAACTTGGAAGGCGCTTGAAAGTATTTTTTTTTTCTAGCTTTTGCCGATCATTTATAGCCAACAATAACCATCAGTTATACATGGAAATATCATATTTTGGTTTACATCGTCAGTCTTGCTTGTTGAGAACTCAAGACAAGCAGAGATGGTGGTTAGGTGAGACTTTCGAATCATAATCTAACACTGGCGTTATTGAGAAGAGAGCGACTGTGGTTGTATGATCAGCAAAATTTTCCTCAAACGCAGGCTCTTGCCCGCCCACTTGTGAAGAAATTACTGGTCCTGTATAATATTATTGGTACAGTCTAATACTTCTGCATCTCTTGTTAAAGTGACGACAAGAAAACAGGAAAGATGTGGTCAGGAAAGTTGATGATAGACTCGTAGAATGTTTCTATGGCTATTTGTTCTCTTCTTTAATAAGGCCAGTTATGAGCCACCTTGGAATTAACCTTAACAAGTTTGCGTTACTTAAGTGCCGAGCCTTATAGGAAAAAAACAAAAAAACAACAGAATTTAGCATTAAGAGCCGAGCTAAACAACTTAAACAACTAAACAACCTAAACAACTTAGCCTTTTTTTTCTTGCTTATAGAAAACGGCACGTATACAGAAGTAGGAAGATTTTACAAGACTTATCACCCCCACCCCCGGCCTCAGCCCACCTCTAGCCACGCCCACTGCCGCTTTGGAAAGGGGATACAGGACCTAGGGCTTACCTGCGCAGGTCCGCCGGGGACGTTTTGCTTGTAACGATAAGTCTTCTTCTTGATGCCGAGGTCGGTCATACGCTGCGCCTTCAGCTTCTCCGGCGTGTCCTGGGGCAGCATGCAGTCGTTGGCGGTGAGGATGGTGTGCTTGGCGGAGGGCGTCACCCACCGCAGCAGCGGGAAGACCGTCGTGTTCCCCGTGGCGAGCGTCGCCACGCAGATGCGGTCGACGAACCAGTCCGCCCCGACGCCGAACCTCTCCAGCCAGAACTCGATCCTGGTGACGGTGGTGAGGTTGGGGATGCCGGAGCTCCTCTTGAATATGGAGGTCTGGCCTCGACAGTTGGTGGTCATGCGGTTGTTGAGGCGGAGCGGGGCCGAGGAGCAGCCCTGGTCGTCGTGGAGGATTATGAAGACTTTCGAGTCGGTGCCTGCTCCGCGCCGGTCTCCGGTCACCACAGTGATCACCACGTCGTGTTTGTCGTTCTGCTGCTCGCCGCCGCCGCCGCCGCCGTTACCACCACCACCACCACCGCCATCACCAGCTCGGCGCCTGGCGAACGGACCCATGAAGTGCGCGACTCAGGGAAAAGTCCTCTTTGACCCTCGCGAACTAAAGGCCAACGAACCTTTATAAACTGTTCGGTTACTGTCTCGCCTCCTTTTCTTCCTTCGATTAACCGAACTTTTATATCGCTCGTGAGCTGTGGCAACTTGTAACACCACACGTCTGTAATATTGTACGACCTGACACCTCGGGGGTTACGTGTCGTTGAGTTAGTATCGTGGGGAATAGGGTGTTGTTCGCGCTCGGGTGCGGAGGAGGCGAGGCAGGGACCAGGGAGCTAGCACTGCTGCTGCTGCTCTGGACGACAGGATACGAGACACTGGCGGTGTGCTTCCGTGGGTGGTGGCACTCCTCGCCAGGACAGTAGCGCCGTGGCTGGCACCCAACCCCAAGGCTACGCGCCAACACACGCACGTACACACACACACACACACACACACACACACACACACACATACACACACGCGCGCGCGCACCTCAGGATTTATTACAATACCGGCATGATTTTCTAGGGAATGCCTTGCTCCATATCCCTTATATCTTCAAGGTCCTTCTTGCTGTGAGAGGGACTGTCTTCTTATAAGTCCCTCGCTTCCACTGCTGTCTCGTTGATGCATTTACAGTGTCTTGCCTGTAGATTACCGGAGTGAGGGTGGTGAAGTTGAGGATGCAGTGCTGATTAACCTTTGACCTGAAGTATAAGGTTCAGGTCTAGGGTGTGATGACCAGGGTGTTGTTGAATATGGCCTCAGGCATGACTCTCATGCGTCGTGTCGGATCAAAGATCATTGGTGTCGAGTGTGTAGTGAAGATGGCCTTTGATCTAACCCATAGGGCTCAGTTTAAAGGCAAGTGGTGTCGAGAAAAATGGAAAATATCGTATATGATACACGAACTGGGGGATAATATTTAGTCTGATTATCATGTAATCAAGGACTTAAAATCCTCTTTGAGATATCAAGGAAGGAATACAGCAAGATAAGGGAGGAGCAAGATAAGGGAACATTGAAAAGAACATCGTCGACAGAGTAGGAGGAAATGCAAAACCTCACCACATTAAGTTCATCAGGAGTAAAACAGTCGGTCGAATAAGCAAGCTATAATCAATCGAGGTAATTCTGAGGTGGAGGTTCTAAAAAGGCTATGCAAGATGGCTGAAAGACAAATGTTCAAAGTATTTTCACAGTGGAAGACACTACAGCCCCCAACACAAGCTGGATGGGATGAAGTGGTCTTTGGGGAAAAAAAATAAGTATTTGGTATTGATAGAAAAAGACATAGAAAGACCAACATTGGGTCCGTGTAAGACTCAAGGTGGTGACTAAAGACTAATAAAGTCTTGACCCGTGTAAGACTCATTGTGGTGGTGGGGGAAAAAGACTACTTGATATATTGTTCAGTATGTGGCTGAATATGGGCACGGTATCACTGGGGCAGAAGAGGATGTTAAATGTCGTGACTATCTTTACGAAAGATAAATTTTCTGGTTATCACACTTTATTTCTTTTATACACGGTGGTTACTGAGAGATAGAGAGAGGGGGTTGGACGAGGGGAGCGCGCGGTTCGGAAATGGATGAGATGAAGATTGGATATAGGTTTGTGGCGTAGGATATGTGGTGCGTTAGGAAGGGATTGATGTGAACGCGTTTCTGGTGTATATATATATATATATATATATATATATATATATATATATATATATATATATATATATATATATATATTTCTTTTTTACACACTCCCGGCAGACTGGTATGTGTGTGTGTGTGTGTGTGTGTGTGTGTGTGTGTTTGTCAGCTGTGGAAGGGAAGGGTAGCTCAGCAAAGCTAAGCATCCGTTCATCACCTAGATCGATAGATGACTGGAGGAGGAAGAGGAGGAGGTGGGTGGTTGAGTTTCCTCCTCTTGTGCACCGAGGCTTCGCGGATACCATGGGAGTTCCACATGTATTACGTCGTCACCCCTCACCCACTGATTACCCAACAACAGCCTGCGGCTCCTGTTCCTCCCACGCAGGGCACCGGTTCCGTCTGGAGGAGGAGGAGGAGGAGGAGGGGGGAGATAGCTCCTCACCCCAGACATTGTGCCCTCCCCTTCCCCCAGCCTCCTACACACATGGCTGTCTTCAGTACGTCTCGACTGTGTTGAGCAAGTTCCTGTTGTTTAACAGAGTAGAGCGACGCAAGGTGACGGGGCTCGTAACGCTGACGGGGGGCGGCCTAATAAGGCTTCCGGAAATGACAAGTTTTGTTTAGATTTCAGGCGGAGGTGACGCTGTGATTAGTGTGTGGGCGTGGTGGTTAGCGTGGGCGTTGTGGTTTGCGTGGGCGTGGTGGGTCAGGTCAGATCAGTTTACCTAAGGTTCTGTTAGGTTAGGTTAGGTTACCTAAGACTGTGTTAGTTATGGTTAGGTTAGGTTAGATTACGTTAGGTCAGATCAGTTTACCCAAGGTTCTGTTATGTTAGGTTAGGTTAGGTTAGGTCAGTTTATCTAAGGCTGTGTTAGTTATGGTTAGATTAGGTCAGCTTACCTAAGGCTGTGTTAGGTATGGTCATGTCAGGTCAGTTTACGTGAGGCTGTGTTAGGTATGGTCAAGTCAGGTCAGCTTACGTAAGGCTGTGTTAGGTATGGTCATGTCAGGTCAGTTTACGTAAGGCTACGTTAGGTCATGTTTACGTAGTCCTGGGTTACGTTAGATTAGTTTCACTGCATCACTGTGACGACTTAATGCTGGCGTGGTCACCGCGTTTGACGTAATCTTTTGGCATCGCACGGGGGAGCGGGCTACAGTGCCAAGATGCGGAGATGTGAGGCAATGTGAACTGGCACCAGCTCACTCGCTTCCATGTGAGGGGGAACCGTCATCTCATACGTCACACTTTGACAAAACCAGTTTAGTTTTTTGGATCGGTCATCGGGAGTCAGCATAGATGAAGGATAGAAATGCTATGGAAAATTTATCTCCTGTGTGTGTGTGTGTGTGTGTGTGTGTGTGTGTGTGTGTGTGTGTCTTTAGCAGTTCGGGTTGTGGTGATGAGCGAATGATCCACAAGACAATCGTATGACGGTGTTGATAATGATGGCGATAATTGTGATGACACCGGCGAGGAAAGATTCGTCACTGATGAAGAAACATTCATGATGGTATGTCAGGTGGACGTGAGGCCAGGCACGCACGCACGCACGCACGCATGCGCTTGTGGTAGTGACGTCACGTGATAAGATAATTGTTTTCTTCGTTGGACAGACCGACTCTTGTTTGTTTACCCTGGCCACAGCAGTCACTACGGGTGTGGCGCGCGCCCACGACCTGTTACACACGCCCATGGCCAATGAGAAAGACGTGACGTATGCCTACGACTAGTGAGGCACCACAGGTGTAACACACGCCCACCCCCTGTAACACACGCCCACGACCAGTGAGGAATACGCGACACACGACCACGACCTCTTACACACGCCCATGACCAGTGAGGAAGACGTAACACACGCCCACGAACCAGTGAGACACCACGGGTGTGACACACGCCCACGACCAATGCTAGGGGGTTGGGCGTGGGGAGGGGGGGGGGCTTTCTGTACGACAAAATATGATTCTACGAACGTTTAAAACCCAATATCTCTACTGCAGTCCACACGACTGTCACCTTTGCCTCCTGACAGCACACTCATACACGTAGATCTGTTCGTATGGGATATACCGATCATATGATTCGTGTATTTCGTTATGCATAGGTTAGTGTGTCCCGGATGTCAAGCCTTCGTAATGCGTCATCAGTTCATTTGGATTAATTTTTTTTCGATGATTAGTTTCGTTGGTTTGATTTTTCTAAATTAATTTTTTGATGCTTAGTTTCGTTGATTTGATATATATATATATATATATATATATATATATATATATATATATATATATATATATATATATATATATATATATATATATATGTATGTATTAGCATTAACCATTAACCAACTTTGTATTTGTAAGGTTTAAGTGTATGAAATCAATTACTACGCTCGAGGAAATACGGGATATCTTATGATATTGTATCATTGTCTCACACTCACATAAAAGGCCATAGATATCTCTGAACAGTCATGAGAGAGAGAGAGAGAGAGAGAGAGAGAGAGAGAGAGAGAGAGAGAGAGAGAGAGAGAGAGAGAGAGAGAGAGAGAGAGAGAGAGAGAGAGAGAGAAGCTACTGCCAGTCACGTCTGCAGGATCTGGAGGAAGGGAGGAGGGTGTGTGTGTGTGTGTGTGTGTGTGAGGGGCGGCGGGGGAGGAAGGGCAGTGTTACATAACGGTCGGTCGGGAAATGTCACCGAAGAGCGGGCGGGTGTGAGAGAGAGCGCTATTATCACAGGAGGGCAGGGGCAGGACAGACAGGGAGTGAGTGGCTGATGTGATCCTCCCTCACGTAATCACCCCAGAACCAGTTTATACCCACAGTGGTGTCAGAGGCAGGGAAATGCCACTAGATTCTCCATGGAGTGAGATACTCACAGGCGAGACTGGCTGGGTTCCCCGGTGATTCAGCCTCGTCCAAACATGACGCCTCTTAACTCGCCGCCTCCGGGAGCGCCACTAGCATACACTATAATATTACACGTGTCTATTAATTGTTATCGTCAGGGGTCGGATAGGAGTACAGCTTCGTCGAAGACCTTCCCTCCCCAGAGTAATTGATCATGATGATAATTATGATGATAATAATAATAATAATATAATAATAATAATGATAATAATAATAATAATGAATAATAATAATAATAATAATTGTAATAATATGATAATGATAATAATGATAATAGTGATAATAATAATAACAATAATGTTTAGTACTAATAGTACAACTACTACTACTAATAATAATGATGATAATAGTATTAATATAGGTAGATATATTGGCCTTTAACGGCATAAGACATAATCAGACATACGGCATCGCCAGTAGAAATAGAGACGAGGCTTCAGCACTGGTCTTTGACGTGTTAACCCACGTCTGATTAACCAAGTGACCCTTCAAAGAAAAATATTCATCATAATAAATGAACACGGCTGAGGGGGTCACCTAGTGAACACCTAGGCCTGTCAGTGTTCAGCTAAAGGTTGGGTTAACGGTTGTGTGTTGGGGGGAGGAGGGTTTGAGGCCTAATACAGCTGCCAGGGTCGTTCAAACCGTGAAGGCCGAGCTACCAGCTAGATCCGCCTGGCCGACGAGATCTGCCACACCTTCTGCAGGCGTCGCGGGTAATGCTGGAGGCCACACACACACACACACACACACACACACACACACACACACACACACACACAGCGCTGCGCACTGGATCAAAACAGGTCACCAGTGCGCCGTTATCGCACACCGATGGACGCATCGGGGTGGATGAATACATCCTCTCTTATCTTATCTATACGTTTTTTTTTTTTCATCTCCATTTACGCCTGTCGGTAAGTCATTCCTGGGGTCAAGTAGTGGCACGACGCGGGTGAGAGAAATCTATAGAGTTTGGATGGAGTAGGTTGGGTGCTGAATTCTTCTGTGTACAAAAAAGAGGAATTATTGAAAACCTTTTTTTTTTTTAATTTCTTTCTATAGTACATTTTCTTCCTTTTCTGTTACGAGTCCCTCAAACACAACAGTACGTCCCCTGGGCAAGTCCTGACCTTTCCTCTGTTTTAGGTTCAGGTTTAAAAAGGCCAGACCATCGTGTGTGATTTGGGTCGTCTTCACCCACCGTCCCCCATACGTTCCTCGACCATCGGGACAATGCGCCACAGTCGCTTCTTGTCTTTGCGGAAACCGCGTTATGATGTAACGGGGAGGGGTTGTAGGGGGGGGGGGAGGTTGTATTTACTGTATCCAGTGGTTATGGAACAGCGTAACTATGGCGGTGATGGTGGTTGGGGGAGGGGGTAGACTTATCTGAGGGGGAGTGATAGGTTATCTCTCGTTATCTTACCTGGTAATTATTGTCTGGCTTTACACCCACCGCCGCCGGGGTCAGGTCGCTAGGGTAAGTCGAGATGACTGATATGGACAGCATGCAGAGTGTGGTGTGTTTATATATATATATTTATCTATTATCATTATTATTATACTTAGTCGCTGTCTTCCGTGTTAGCGAGGTAGCGCAAGGAAACAGACGAAAGAATGGCCCAATCCACCCAAATACACATGCATATACGTAAACATATACATTAGCCTTTCCATCTATAATTTCTTGCATAGAAATTCTATTGCGCTGCTGGAAGGAGACAAAACACAGAATGGTAATGAACTTGCATAGAACATTCGCGTACATATAATACTGCTGGGCCATTTCCGTTGACTTGGTACGGTTGTTTGTACGTAAACGTTTTACCGAAAAGAAAAGAGAAAAAGGGAAAAAAATG
Organism: Panulirus ornatus; assembly: GCF_036320965.1. NCBI lineage: Eukaryota > Metazoa > Arthropoda > Malacostraca > Decapoda > Palinuridae > Panulirus > Panulirus ornatus. The sequence continues at coordinate 26,042,290 of NC_092280.1, read as the reverse complement.
CTGGCAGACCTCAACCTTCCTTCAACATTAACGTTACTGAGAAAACATACCGACGCTGTCATGAACCAACGAACACTAAACAGCCACCACTTCAACCCCAGTGTGAAAGACTGCATGCGCTCCACCAGACGCGCGCTCATCTGAAACTACATTCCCCAGCGGAAGACGAGTTACACCCTTTCTCGCGTTTGATTTGGACACAATCTCTTCCTTCGTGGCAGACGCTGACTCAACTCGATCACGCGATCCATCGTGAGCGAGAGACGACTTTCACGCTGTAGATATCATGCATTTAGCCCCATAATTACCCCTGTGCTCACACACTTCTCCGATCTCTTGTCCAGCCCTGTGGACCCAGCTAGTGGCCCTAGCGATGCCACGGGAGCCCCAAAGCTCTCTTGGGACAAGAAGTTGTATATATATATATATATATATATATATATATATATATATATATATATATATATATATATATATATATATACGATCGAGCACACCACTATTCTGTGTCCTGACTGCTGGCTGACACTAATGTCAAGTGGTACTTAAACTCAAAGGTTAATTGCAGGTCAGCACCAGACTAGCAGAAATAATCCTTATATCGTTTTCTTTTGATTCCAACAAATCTCAAAAGAAAAGTGGCCCCCATTTACAATTCGGACATCTGCCTGTAAATTATATATATATATATAATTTTAAACCTCAGCTTTGCCTATGAAAGTTAAATTACATCCAGACACGGGTATGGTGAAATCCGTTTCCCAGGCAACCATAAACTCTTGTGTACGACGGTACGGCCCTGGAGCACGACTTTACTGTCCTTGAAAACGATGATAAAAACTGTTTCAGTTGCAAGAGTGCAGTCCTTGAGAATCTGATGGCCTTCGATCTTCAAGTTTGAAGGTGGGGCAAACGCCTGGTCATAATACCCTAAGGATCGTAAAGTCGTATCGAGAGGTCGTACAGTCGTGCACGAGAGGTTTGTTAGGTGACGGGGGATCAGAGTAGATTTGAGGAATCGTCTAACCAGACACCCTCGACACTAAAGTGTCCACGTTTAGCTCTGAATCTATAGGCACCGTCATGCTTGCCCTTCGGTTTACACACCTGAAGTTTCAGCTCCATTTTAAGTCATGATTTGATTAGAAAACGTGAGTTACATCAATAATAAAGGATCAAAAATTGCAGTGAGATCGTATTTGGTCTTGGGATCAGCTCAAACACCTGGAGATGGTGTCGAAGATTTTCTTCGACCCGTGGTTATAACTTGACGTGGGCGGCCTTAATATCGCCTGTCAGCGAATAGTCCTCAAACTTAGAATAACCGACCAGTGAATTATTTCCTATTGATAAAGGTTAACGTCCCTAATTCCCGACGGGAAGTCGCAAGCGCTCGGTAATACCCAGCTCCGTCTGGCGTTGGGTATTCGCCAGCAATGCACAGTAGACTGAGCTGTCTGTCTTCAACTTACCTTTCATCACTGGTCAGGACCATGAGATGTATGAGGACGTGTCTTAATGAAGGGGAAAGGAAGAACACCACGTACCTGAGCGACAAGGCCCTCCGCACGGACGATGTACGTGTATGAGCTCCTCTTCTTCATCAGGTCTGACTTCCTGGGCTCGAGGCAAGGGTCGTGCTGGGGCAGACACGTGGCGTACTCGTCGAAGAGGTAGTCGTGCTGTGGGGCGACCCAGCGGTGTATGGGGAAGAAGTACACGCCCTTCTGTTCGGCGACGTTTTCTTTCAGATAGTTGGACCCCAGGAAGTTCCTGATGGACTTGGCCGTCTGGGTCTTGGCGATCTTCTTCATCGGTGGTTTCCGACGGTCTTCGACGTGGATGTAGTCGCAGAACCAGTCGTCTGCGATGCCCACGGTGTCCCGGGAGAGTCGCAGCCGCGACACCTTGCCGAAGTCATTGGGACACTCGATGGTGTAGGTGTCCCTCTTGGACCGCTCCAGGTCGTTGTAGAGGATCTTGTCGAGCTTCAGGCGCGGGGTGGTCACGCCATATTCATCTTCCAGGATGACGTGCACGTTGGCGTCCGTTCCAGCGCCCTCCTGGTCGCCAGTCTTCACCACGATCTGGAAGGCTTTCTTCATGTCGACGTCTGAGCGATCGTCCGCAGCTGCTGCGCCGGTCACTACTGGCGGCCTCTCGCTGCAGAAGGAAGCTGCCCGAGTTCCGTAATCGGTCGCCGATGTGTCCAAAAAGGTTTTCCGTCTATACGGATAAAACTTGTTCGTTTTCTGGAAGAGACTATCTGGCCACCCGAGCCATGAACTTCCCTGTTGATATATCACACCTCTTCGGTTCTTATCGTGACGCAGGTAGAGATTTCCAAGGCTTTCGACACTGGCAGGGGCAGTATGGCCGACAGCCTCACTCTGCAGTCCTCCCGGCGCACTCCTACGTTCGTTAGCAGGTCCGGACTCGACAAGCGTCTTGCAAAAGGTGCCGTGAGAGAAAGCTGAGGCTAGACCTGTGTGGAGCGGTGGGGTGGCCGACCATGCCTTATCCGATGTGTGACGCCGGTATAAAGCCGTGAGATAAGAGCTGATCTGGGGGCGTGTGATGCCGTCGGTGGTGATAGACTCCACGCCCTTCAACGACACTACTTCCCTGCCCGCGGCTACCGTCCGCTGCCACACCCTACCACACCTCCTCCACTGTCCACACCTGAAACATGAAGAGAGCAAGACTTTACATTAATGAACCCTCTAAGGTTGCGATTATGCCGACACATCATCAGCTAGATCATCACACGTCCACAACTCGCCGGAGAAATTCCAGTGTGCCACCTCGGTACCTCGCTACCTCACTCCCCTGCCCCAAGTTCCCCTACTTTGTGGTTCCCGCAGGGTTCAGGAAGACGGCCACGTCCTCACCACGGGACCACAGATCAAGATATGTGTGTGTGTGTGTGTGTGTGTGTGTGTGTGTGTCGTTGTCTGGTGAGCACAGGACTGTTCAGAAGTGTTCAGTGGTCTTCAGACATCACTGGACTGGTGTTGGTAATGCTGGAGAGATCAGTAGGGTCCAGAACGCATGGGAGAAAGAGTAACTCGTACATGTCTTGGTAGTGCAGTTTCAGATTGGTGTGTATCTAGGAAAGACTTATGTTGGGAGGGCTGTTGTTTCGTGCTTGGGTCATTTCATTGCTGGTCATTTCGGCTTGTAAATGTTTTGTTAATGTTGTGTGTGCTGGGGGGAAAGGGGGACCTGTCAGTACAGGTTGCTGAAGTGTGAAGATGGAATAACATCTATCTTTCTACTCAGGAGTTGTTGGTTGGTTATTGAATGGTTTGGATGGGAGGGGTATAGTGACTCTGCAAAGGCCTGGTCGCCGAGCGTATTGAGACGAGACTGTATCTGATTTTTTTTTCCACTGAACAGATGTTAGATGTTAGATATTTGATGTTAGATATTGTGATTATTAGTCAACCTATTATTGCTGTCCTGAGCGCCCGATCTCGTATGGTTCGTAACATTGCTGTATTTTTCTTCAGACGGAGTGGGTGAGCCGCCAGGTGAGGCGTAGTTTAGGGTGGAGCTGATGAAGTGTTGGTAGAGGATGCCAATAGGGTGTCTGAGGGGGCCACCGGAGCCGAACGATGCGACCTTAAGGCATGACAGCCTGGCTGTTGACCTGACCTTTAAGACTCGGGTCGAGGACCAGGCTATCATACCCATGGGTCGTTGCAGCACGCTCAAAGGTCGTACCGTCGCGCTTAAAGGTTGCATCGTCGTGCTCAGATGTCGTAACGTCGTGCTTTAGGGTCGCATCGTCGGGCTCAAAGGTCATGCCGTCGTGCTTAAAGGTCGTAATGTCGTGCTTAAGGGTCGTGCCGTCGTGCTTGAAGGTCGTAATGTTGTGCTTAAAGGTCGTACCGTTGTGCCTAAGAGGTCGTACCGTCGTGCTCAAGAGGTGAAAGTTAAGTCATTCCAGTGCGTACCTAACACAGAACGGCTTCCCACGTCTTCAGTATTACACCACAACTCCCCCCCCAAGCTGATGACTTTCCCAGTTTAACTCATAATATATTTTTTTTGGGGGTCGAATCAAGCTTAAGCTTGACGCGGATTTAGGGCAATTTAGGCCGACCACAGACAGGCCAGTGATGACGAGGAGACGATCTCCTTAAATGATCGTTACGTAGAGTCAGTTTTCTCCTCCCTCCCCAACACCCCACCCCAGCCCACTCCTTTTAGAATTTCGACTCCTTCGCGATTGGTCCCGTTGTGTCGGGTGGTGAGGGTCGCTTATCTTTCTTATCTACTGGTGGGGAAGAGGGAGGGGGGCTGGTGGGGGTTATATGTCACATCCTGTCTGCCAGCCAGCCAAAACAGCCCCTCATCGCGGTGGCGTCTTGTCATGCTGCCCCGCTGGTGTAGGTTTGTCCGAAAGCGAAAGGAAGAGACAAAAGAAAAGATGGAAAAAGGACAAGGGAAGAAATAAAGGGTAACTGGTCAGGATTAGGAGCGATGCGGTGCACATACATGGAGTGAGATATGTAAGAGGTACACACAAGTGGCACACATACATGCATCGATGGACGCGGGAGTTATACATATGTACATAAACTGAAGTGATATATGTATATATATATATATATATATATATATATATATATATATATATATATATATATATATAGGTAGATAGATAGATAGATAGATAGATAGATAGATAGATAGATACTTGCCTAGCAGTAGCGCTCCCGCCTGTTATGCAGGGGTTCCGGGTTCGATCCTGGCTGTTGGAGGTTTGTATTATATATATATATATATATATATATATATATATATATATATATAAACTTTTTTCACACTTGATCGCCGTTTCCCGCGTTAGCGCCGGGAACAGACGAGGAAAAGCCGCGCACCAGGGCTCGAACCCGCGCTCCCGACACATGTGCAATCCGCATGAAGAAACCCGTTACTCATGGACAGTTGTGAGGTAAAACACTAAGTGAGTGTCGTCGACTTCACAACGCGTCAAATGATTTAGGGCTGGAGACGAGAGGCAGCACCACACGAAGGAGACCTCTTTCCCACCGTAGCTCGGAGCGCAGACCGCACTAACCACACTGGGTCAAGGAGCGTTCATTTTGGGTGGACACGGCGCCTGACGTATACCCAGAGAATCAGAACAGACGGATCGCGTGGGAGGCAGGCGAAGACAGCGCCCTGGTCAGTGTCGGAGCCTTCAGAGAGAGGCACACACACACACACACATGGAGGGACGTGCTTGCTCATGGAAATCACTGACGGGTTGTATTCTCAGCCTGGTGGGGTGTGTATGTTATCTCGACCTTCTGCCCCCTCAGTGTGAAGGAAGACAGACCTGCTCGAGAATGAGACATGCGATATCAGGACCAGAACGCTGTCAGAAGGACGTGGGAGTACATGGGAGGGAGGGCCAGAGGGACGTGGGAGTACATGGGAGGGCCAGGATGACGTGGGAGTACATGAGAGAGAGAGAGAGAGAGAGAGAGAGAGAGAGAGAGAGAGAGAGAGAGAGAGAGAGAGAGAGAGGTCACATGGGATAACGAGCCAGACGACATGTCCCTCCTCACCTTGTAGGATGTGCGTCAACACCTCGCCCGCTACGTATGAGGCAAGACAGACCTGCTTGAATAATAAGGTATGCGACTAGATCGTTGTCGGGAGGACGTGGGAGTATATAATGGAGACAGATAACAGACGACCTGGTGGTCTGTGACGAGGTTATCTGCCCGAGGACAGTAATGGTATCCTAGATTCCAAATTCAGACAAATGGAAGGTAGGATAGTATTTTAAGAAGGCTCCCTTCTCCACCTTATTAATATAGGTAGAGACAGGATAGTGAAACAGAAGGTTCTTTTCCACCCACCATTACATTTGGAGACATGATAGTTAAGCGGAAGGCTCCTCTCCACCCACCGCATCCTCCGGAACATATCATCAGTTAGGAAAATAGCGACGAGGGAACACACTGCAGTACAGAAGGGCGAGTTGTGGTGACTGGAGACTTCTTCAACTGTTCACGAGAGAGAGAAGTAGAGGGATCAAGAAGGTGTGGGTGGAAACGACTACCACCATGATCATCATCAGAGCTACATGTCGATGATCATGATGATGTTAACCTGTTTTTTTTTTTTTTTCCCCGAGGAAAATTGTGAGTTGGAAACATGACTGGACGAGAGACGAAAGAAGTGTCGGGAAGGAGGAGGAGGAGACGTGTCTTGTGAAAGGAGAGCCGCGGACGGATGGCACAAGCTGATTGGTAGGAAAATGCTGCAAGTGTTTAAGAACTTCAAAAGCCTGTACGACAGAAACGCGAGAGGGAGGCGCAAGCCTCCCCTCTTTTATGTATACCTAGGTAATTAAAACCAGGTAATTGCACACACACACACACACACACACACACACACACACACACACACACACACTCACGCACTAGCATAAAAAAGAACCCTCCTTCCCTGCACAGTACAAAGAGATGATAATGGATAGGTTATTACGCAAGAGTGTGGAACACACACACACACACACTCTCTCTCTCTCTCTCTCTCTCTCTCTCTCTCTCTCTCTCTCTCTCTCTCTCTCTCTCTCTCTCTCTCTCTCTCAGCGCTGCACGTGGAGGTGATTACGAATAGGGCAACTTTCAAGTTCTGCCTCTCTGTAGGTAGTGCACGAAAAAAAAAGAAAAAAAAAGAAGCCTTCAGCTTGCAAGATGCGTAAACTTACAAGGCAGAAACTATACGAAAGATTCCCGAGAATCATCGGTCGTGTGAGTATAGGAGGAGATGAATCACTTGTGGACCCTCCGCCCTTGCCAGGGCCTCGCCCTCCCAGGCCATCCTTTGTATGCCTTACCCCATGCACGTCCGGCGACCCCTCCCTCCTTAGTCTCCCGCCCAGCCCACTCCTACCAGGAACAGCCCTAGCCTAGCCTTGCCTTAGTCAAGCCCATCCCTGCTTTAAATGGCCTTGTTTTAGCCTAGCCTTGCCTTAGTCAAGCCTATCCCTGCCTTAAATGGCCTTGTATTAGCCTAGCTGTGCCTTAGTCAAGCCTATCCCTGCTTTAAATGGCATTGTTTTAGCCTAGCCTTGCCTTAGTCAAGCCTATCCCTGCTTTAAATGGCCTTGTTTTAGCCTAGCCGTGCCTTAGTCAAGCCTATCCCTGCTTTAAATGGCATTGTTTTAGCCTAGCCTTGCCTTAGTCAAGCCTATCCCTGCTTTAAATGGCATTGTTTTAGCCGAGCCTTGTCTTAGTCAAGCCTATCCCTGCCTTAAATGGCCTTGTATTAGCCTAGCCTTGCCTTAGTCAAGCCTATCCCTGCTTTGAATGGCATTGTTTTAGCCTAGCAGTGCCATTCCTATCCGACCCTTAGCAGTAACCTATTCACGTCTTAACCTAACCTAGCAGCGTCCTAGCCTTGCCCCGGTTCAACCTAAGCTCTGTCTTGCCTAACCCCAGCCCTAGCCTAGCCCCAGCCTATCACAACCCCATCCTAGCTATATAACCCTCGCCTTAGCCTAGCCCCTACCTAACCTTCTCTTGATCAGTACCAACTGTAACATGATAACATCATCTCTCTCTCTCTCTCTCTCTCTCTCTCTCTCTCTCTCTCTCTCTCTCTCTCTCTCTCTCTCTCTCTCACACACACACACACACACGCACGCACGCACACACACACTGCACATGTCATCCCAGATGTTGCGTGTTTCAAGTTTTGATCTGAACCATCTGCCTGACACTCTGTGGCATGGCTTTCACCGAGCCCGTGAAGTATGTATGTGTGGGTGTGTGAGTGTGTGAGTGTGTGTGTGTGTGTGTGTGTGTGTGTGTGTGTGTGTGTGTGTGTGTGTGTGTGTGTGTGCAATTATTCTACAGTACTCGTGGACCCCCAATCTCATGAACTCTCTGCGCCATGAAGTAGCTTTTTACACATTCCCATCATGCCAGCAATGTACAGTTTCCTTGTTGAGTGTATTCCAGCCATCCGCCATCCTTACCCAAAACCAGCGCTTCTAGATCGTCTCTCTTTTCTTTTAACAAGATTCTTTTCATGGCTCTGGTTCTTAGGACGATCTGTTCACCGTCGTCCAATTGATTCATTCAGAGACATAAAGGCTGTCGTCAGGTCTCCCTTCACTCTGTTCTCTCCGTGGTGGACAGATTTTTTTTTTAGCCCCCAGCCATTCGTCGTAGCTCGGCTGTGTTAACTCATGTGCCATCTTGGTTCCCTTCCTCCGGACCCTTCTCAGTTGTGCTTCTTTGAATGCGGTGACCAGCCGCCAGGCTTGAGGCATGATCCAGTTTTTGGTCTAATGTTACGTTATGAATGGCTTTTGCTGAACGTTTCCAGGCCACGTAAAGGAATAACTCCCTGGATCTCCTTCATACATCAACTCCTGCAGCTCATTTCCCGCAAGATGATGGCAGCAAGGCCACTTGTCCCCTGCGTCCCATCTTCATTTACATTGCTCTTGGATTGAATTTCATCAACCGTTTATCAGACCAGCTTTGGAGTTTCTCCAGGTCTCCCTGTAATGCGATCATCACCCACCTCATGAATCCGGCCGATTATTTACATACACCGAGAATAACACTGGGTCCAAGACCCAGCCTTGCGGCACCACTCTGTGGTGCCCTCAGCCATGGACGGGAACTCTCCCTCTTAACCCACGCATCGTTTGCTAACCTTCCACTGACGTGAACCGTACATCCAGTGCTGGCGGGGTGCCTGCCTCTTCTCCTGACCTGTAGAGATCAAGCGTCTTTTTAATACCCGAATGTGTTTTGATTTTTTCCCCCCTCCCGTTTGGTGGTCATAACACGACACGGCCTACATGACCCTGGCAGGTGATAGGCCTCAAGCCCAAATAACCAACCAATCAATTAGCTTTCCCTTTCCGGGATTCGAATCCGTTTCTTGTAAGATTCGTGGGTCACAATGTTATCCGCTGCACCACAGTGTGTGTGTGTGTGTGTGTGTGTGTGTGTGTGTGTGTGTGTGTGTGTGTGCCTCACTAAACCTAGGGTGGTGTGGTGACGTCTTCCCTCGGTGTGTGTGTGTGTGTGTGTGTGTGTGTGTGTGTGTGTACCTGGTCACCCACCCCCCACCCTAAGACAACACGGGATGCCCCTGTGTACAATATCACAATAACGTATTATTTAGGACAGGCATCCGGCGTGATCTGTCTTGTGTCTAGGGTTTTGGTGTCCTTGTCATTAATAACTGTCTTACGGGATAAGTGCTTTTTTTTTTTTTTACACTCGTGTTGCTCCGTCTCTCATAACCTTGTATATATATAAACTACGTCTTTATTCTTATGTGTGTACACACACACACACACACACACACACACACACACACACACATACACACACACACACACACACACACACCCTAGCCAAAGCCATGGTCCTAACTACGGCGGTTGAGAACGAATATGTGAGTTAGGAAAGGGTCCCACTGCCCTGTCCAAGGATTCGACCCCAAAGGGGCCCAAACACTCCCGGAATGCCCCGTGCTGACTCATGGTCAGTAACGCTAACCACTACACCACGAAGCCCCGTATGTGTGTGTGTGTGTGTGTGTGTGTGTGTGTGTGTGTGTGTGTGTGTGAAAGACCAATGCAATACCTGCAGGTTTCATCCATACATAAGGGCTTCGTCTGTCGCGAATTACGGATGTCGACAGTCTCGTGTCCTGAGGTGTGATGATGATGATGGTTCACGGGATTTGGTCGGTGTTCCCCGCCTCCTGCAGGAGGCGCTGCCCGTCATTCAAAGCCCCAGACTAGAGCGAGGTCTTGTCACATGGTTTGTGATGCTGGTAACTCTGCGGCTGTTACTGTCCTTGTTTCAGCAATTGGGAGGTGGTGGGGTGTGTCCTTGCGTCCAGTACGTGTTTATACATTCATTTGCACGGCAATGTGTGTGTGTGTGTGTGTGTGTGTGTGTGTGTGTGTGTGTGTGTGTGTGTGTGGTGGGGGACCGGTTAGCGAGTGCGTTTCTGGAGAGAGTGCGTCGGTTGACTTTAAAGAGTGGTCGAGTGCGTTCAGAGCGCTTTCGTGGACCTTGAGCTTGAAGCAGATGTGGCGAGAGTGCGTCGGCTGACTCCAAGACAGAAGCGAGTGTGTGGGAATGAGTGCGTCGATGGACTGATAAGACTGGTAATAGTCACCCTTGACTTGTGGAGTGCGTCGGGTCGGCCAGGGTAGGAGACAACGCCACGCCACGCCCGGAGATGCCCCACCGGACAGAGGAGACGTGGGCAGGAGACGACAGCGCCATGACCTAGGAGACATTGCCTGACGCAGAGGATTCCCCACATCGCCTCAACGTTGCCCCTCTCAGGAAGTGGCTTGTGAGTCGGACCACGACCTCCTGCGCGACGGCACAAACATCCTCTGGCTGAATGGGGGGCGGGACTTCTTGTACGTGTTCTACCACAGGGCGGCGTACGTGGCACGTGCTTATATGCGAGGAAGGGAGGTGAGAGAGAGAGAGAGAGAGAGAGAGAGAGAGAGAGAGAGAGAGAGAGAGAGAGAGAGAGAGAGAGTAGTTGAAGGTATGTAAAAGTGATTGGTGAGGTCCTCGGTGGACCGAGGGAGGAGGTCAGAGATTCGACGGAGCCCTTGCTAGCCCAGAGAGCAGGTCAGGGATTGGTCAAGATCCTTTCAGTCGCTCAGAGCAGCTCAGGGATTGGCCGAGATTCGCTAAGCGATTGGTCGGCCACCTCACTGCTCAGCGACACGCCCTTGGACGCGCGCCCCGCTGCCCAAGGATTTCCCAGCGTGTCTTGAACATTATCATCATTAAAGTTTATAGGACAGAAACTGATATAGTGTTACATCATTTACATGGTACGACAGCTCATGCTCAATAAGGTGCAGGAGCGTAGTCAAAGGGGCTAGTCACAACCACCCGGTATGGGTGATAATTGTTTAAAGTGGTCACAGTAATACAGAATGCACAAGACGAAGATAACATCAGCACTTAGAAAAAAAATTCATGTAGGATTAAGGAACATGGGAGAATTGATAGGAATTTTCCCCTTTCATGACCACGCCAGTTTCTTGGTTCTTAAGTCCTTGATGTAGACGTGAACAGTCCAGGGAGGGGAGGAGTGTTGTGAGTCGGGATTTGAAACCATATGAACACACAACAGACGCAATCAGACACACAGACAGACCGACCCCAACGCACGACAGACTCGCACGAACCTAGCGGACATCCCTACAAACAGAACAAAACAGTGGACGTTATAGATTCACGAACTTACACACACACACACACACACACACACACACACACACGATTACACAGACTCATGAAATACAAACGGGACCAACAGACGAGCCTGAAAATAAATGAATAGATACAGAGAGAACGCAAGAACTGACTGCAGCAAGAGCATGGAGAGGGAACACACACGCAATGGACAGAACTCTCCCACGAACAGCTTGACAAGGGACGAAATAGAGCGAGAGTGAATCTTTAATCAAGCAAACCACTTTCAAACGATCCTTTCCTTACCCCCCCACAAAGTCAAACAACAACAACAACAACAACCCCTCCCTCCTCCCCCCCACACTTCCTTCCCCACTAAAACCCACATCAGCTTCTGGCTATTACTGGGAAAATGTCGTCACGGTAGAATGAATGAGCGGTTGCAGGAATCGAAGGGGGGGTCACGTCCGCTCAACGGGATGGGGGTTTCTGGACACGAGTGTGGCTTCTGGCCACACGAAGGGAAGGACTTACCGTAAGACCAGCATCGGTGCTGCTCCTCCTCCTCCTCCTCCTTCGCCGTCGCCTGCCTGCCCACCGCACTGCACCGTGGGAGGCAACACGCCCTCCCGGTGTTGGCACCGACAGGTTAACGATAACTCACTCCCGTGTAAGACGCTCTCCTTAAAGCGTCATTTTACCCGCTTTTCACGTAACCGCTTATTTCATCGTGATTTTGAAACTCTTCCGTTTATTTTCTTTTGTTATCGTTTGAATTGTAAAAGCCTAGGGTTAGATTCGTGAAAGACTAAGTGGTATTAAAGGTCGTGCCTCATGCTGGCCCCAAGATAAGCGGGAGCTGATAACTCGGGGTTAAAACAGGCGTCACATCTCGCCGCCATCTTTGCTATCACCCGGGTGTTCGAACGTCGTGCCGGTGGCTTTGGCTTTGCACGGACAGTGAGGGTAAATTCCCGAGCATGTCCCTCGTATTCCCTGTGTCTCATCATTGCTGTCAACACTTCAGGTAGATGAGGCTCAGTTGAAAGATCATTTCGTATCAGTGTATTCTGATTTCGCGAACTCTGAAACATCGCCTGAGACAATATTGGTACATAGAATACAGACCGCGGATTTCGCGAGGTTTACATCCATCTATTTGGCGAGGCTTGACCATTGGAAGTACAGTCTTGCCAAAAGGACTAGTACTTCGAAAAGAACCTACATTTTCCTGCTGCTGTAAGTGGCGCACCCATGAGGGGTGCGTGGGTCTTTGGGAAGGTCCTAAGTAACGCCAGGACTCTTTCGTGGCAATTGTCTTCTGGGTAATCATCGACCAACCCCTAGGGTGTGGATGAACAGCTGGGTTGACTGTGGACCGACTGCCGCGACCAGGTTTCGAACCTCCGCGGTCAGTCTTGGGCGGTCCGTGAATGCGTCACGGTCAGGAACGCCCACCGCTACACTATAGATAGATCAATAGATAGATAGATAGATAGATAGATAGATAGATATACCGTATATATGAGAGGGAGGTTATATTCTTAGGTATGTGATGTGGCGATAGGAAAGATAAGCGTTATCAAGGTTAAGATATCCAGAAGGGATCAGGATGAATTATCAATAAGCCCTTCAGATCACATAAGCTGATAAGCCTCACATTCCTGTACGAGGGTCGTTCTACGTCTCTCTCTCTCTCTCTCTCTCTCTCTCTCTCTCTCTCTCTCTCTCTCTATCCCCCACCACCACCAGAAAACTAATGATAATGATAGTGATAATAATAATAATAATAATGATAATGATAATGATAATAATAATGATAATGATAGTGATAATAATATTGATAATAATGATAATGATAATAATGATAATAATAATAATAATAATAATAATAATAATAATAATAATAATAATAACAATAATAATAATGAGAATGATAATGTGAGCAGCATTATTGGTAGAGGCTTGAGAGAGAGAGAGAGAGAGAGAGAGAGAGAGAGAGAGAGAGAGAGAGAGAGAGAGAGAGAGAGAGTATTATTTACAAGACTTCTGCCGAGAGGCAGGTGTAACGCGTAACGCTGGGATATCTAGTGTTACAGGGAACGAGTCATGTGAGTTACATGATGTGTGTGTGTGTGTGTGAGAGCGAGAGAGATAGAAGATTACCACAGGCGCCCGCGCGGCACCCTTTTGGCTTACCTCAAGGGTGGGAATTACTGTCGCCTTTTTTTCTTCTTAACCCTCGACACAAACAGGACTTGAGGAGGACAACAGCGAAGGTTCTCTCATTATAACCCAGACACGTGGACGACCGGGGGAGGAGGGGGTGCCCCCCTCTCTCTCTCTCTCTCTCTCGTCGGGGAAGGGGAAAGAGTGAGAAAGAGGCATCAGAGCTGACGTGCAGGAGGGTTCGCTGTGTCGGGTCGAGTTTCGACACATCGGGGGAAATGAGTTCAATTCTTTGCCTTCTTCTGGACCGACACGGCGTTGCGACTGGCTGGTCTGTGCCCCGTAATTACCCCCGGCCTATTCAGACGTGCCCCCAATCCCCCTCCCATGCCCCATGCCCCATCCCGTGAGCGGTAGCGCAATAAAGGATGGCAGAGGTCACCAAAGGGCGTGAGGAGGCTCTTACGATGCTCTGTCTGACCTACGCTTAAGTCGGGTCAAAGGGCCAAGGATATAATCTCGCGTCGTGGTTCACGAAGCGGCTTCGGTCGCAAGGAGGACCCACTCCACAAACCTCACCTCTCTCGTGCTCAGATGTCCTAACGTTGTGTTCAAAGGACGTCGGTCGCAAGTTCTAGGTACGAGAGACGTAAGTAACGTGGCGTGATAAATGAATGTGGGACGAGAGTCGGGAGAGAGATAACAGGAGGTAGAGCGCGCTATAATTATACAGTATCACATGACGCTCACTTCAACATATTTCATGAACACTTTCACCTACACACACACACACACACACACACACACACACACACACACACACACACAGGTCGAGACCTGAGGCAACGCTGGCTTTCAAATAAGGTAAAATCTTACATTTAAAAATTCTTCAGCATTTTTTTTCTTTTTTAGGGGAGGGATGAAATTTCATTTGAGTAATGTCATTTACAGGAATGCCACTACGGAGTTACTGAATATTTCGCTTGTATACCACATATTTAGGTTGGTTTGTGTGTATGTGTGTGTGTGTGTGTGTGTGTGTGTGTGTGTGTGTGTGTGTGTGTGTGTGTGTGTAGTAAAGACTTGATTTAAAATTATAATCAGGGTTGAGACGGGACAACAAGAGCGTAAAACGTGTCCTCGTAACACATATAACACACACACACACACACATAAACACACACACACACACACACACACAAACACACACACACACACACACACACAGCTTCGAGACAGCGCTACGGTCAGACGCAGGGAAATGATGGACCACCCCTTTTTGTAGCCACGACGAGACTGTCCTGTCCTGTTGTCCGCTGGAGGTGGCCCAGTCCTCGACGGTTTGTGTGACTTTGTTCACCCACACGTGTGACCATAAACCAGGCTTATTGGAAGAGCTACACGAACGGATAAGGCGAGATACACCAAGATTCGAGAGGATATGAATGTTAGCGTTCCTTACCCATGACGCATTCACGAGCCGCCCGAGGCCGAGTGTATAGGTTCGACTTCTGGTTGCGGCAGTCGGTCCACAGTCAACCCGGTCGTTCATCCATATATATATATATATATATATATATATATATATATATATATATATATATATATATATATATATATATATATATATATATATATATAAGTCTTTCTCCCTCATGGAAACAATTATCCTGTTAATCGTAATGAGCGTTTCAGATGCGCGTGAGAGCGAGTTGGGTCAACATTTGCAATAACCCCCGCCCCCGCCCCACTCATCCCCCACCCCACCCCCCAACTCTTCCCCCTACCCTCCTGGGGGCTGCTGAGTACCGCTCCGGGCGCCAGGTCTGCTGCTGCAGGAGTGGTGGGGAGCTGACACTTGGCTGGGAGGGCGTCAGGAAGTGAATCAAATCTTTAATGTCAGCGGTGATAACCCCATCAACATGACGGTGCACAACACCCCCCTTGGAGCAAGACTGTGTGACTCTCGAGCGCGACGGTGCGGCTGTGAGCGCGACGGTGCGGGTGTGAGCGCGACGGTACGGCTGTGAGCGCGACGGTGCGGCTGTGAGCGCGACGGTACGGCTGTGAGCGCGACGGTGCGGCTGTGAGCCGCGACGGTACGGCTGTGAGCGCGACGGTACGGCTGTGAGCGCGACGGTGCGGCTGTGAGCGTGACGGTACGGCTGTGAGCGCGACGGTACAGCTGTGAGCGCGACGGTGCGGCTGTGAGCGCGACGGTACGGCTGTGAGCGCGACGATGCGGCTCGCGACGGTACAGCTGTGAGCGCGACGGTACGGCTGTGAGCGCGACGGTACAGCCCCTGAACATGGCAAATGTGACCCTTGAGCACCACGATACAGCCCCCTGAACACGACGCATTACCCTTGAACACGACCGTCACAGCCATTGAATAGACGGTCTGTGCGGCCCTTTAGCACGACGCTACGACCCTTAGATCTTTTGACCTGACCCTTTGTAGGGGTCAGGTCAAATGCAAGTCCACTTTGAAGTATAGGTCGACTTGACCCGGTACGACGTGTGTGTGTGTGTGTGTGTGTGTGTGTGTGTGTGTGTGTGTGTGTGTGTGTGTGTGGACGATTGTTTTGTATGACATTTTTTTTCTTTTTCACTGGAAAAATTCTGGACAGTGTTTCTTAATCAGGGTCAAGACCAACGGATGTGTATCTAGCTGTATTCCTGTGCGGAAACAGGATGGGGTTTTACAAAGACGTTAGCTTGTGTGTGTGTGTGTGTGTGTGTGTGTGTGTGTGTGTGTGTGTGTGTGTTTGTGTGCGTGTACAACACCGGACGTGATGGTCGTTGATGAGTTAAGAAAAATCTTAACAGTCATGAGTCACATTCGTATTCTAGCCACAGCTAAGCCGCCTCCCAGTAAGATCTCTCCGTGGTATCCACGGACCACATCGTATGCCTTGGTTGAGGCCATTGATACCACGTAACCCCCCCCCCCCCCCCCCCCCGTATACCACGTTGCTCCATTTCGCTCTATCCCACGCACGCCTGACACCCTCCTGCATGTTTGATAACTCAAAGCATCTTTCACTCCATCTTTCCTGCGCAGTTAAAACCGTATATAATTCGTGTACTGCGCTGTAAAAACCGTAAATAACTCGTATACTGCGCAGTAAAAACCGTAAATAATTCGTAAACTGCGCAGTAAAAACCGTAAATAACTCGTATATTGCGCTGTAAAAACTGCCTGGGTTGTTTTCCACCCATTATCCTCAGTCGCTGAGATAATGATGAATGAACCCTCGTGGTTGTTGGATATAACGCTTGAATGAATATTAAATCGGCCTAGTTGGAAATTCACTTTTACATGCATGTCCACTTAAGGTTTGACTCCACAAATGCAAACGGAAGTGCGGTGTGAAAGATATTTTACACACACACACACACACACACACACACACACGAATGCTCTTTAGCTTGTAAATGTAATTGATTTGTACTCTATGATTTTGCATTAAGAAGATGGTGAACAAGAGGACAAACAAGTTTACCTAACGACCGGTCGTACGACATGCCATCGCGGAATTATATAGTTTATCATTCCTAATAACATGCGGCTGATGAAAAGAATACGGGAAACGACGGCCACTGTGCTTGCGTCAATTGCTGGTAACCAATCATTAGGCGGGAATATCGTGACGCGCAGCAATCGCTCAGCCAATAGGAGCGACTCGTCGCCACGGGGTCCCTTCCAGCTAAAAAGAACAAATGACAGGATACTTGACCCCGTTCGTTGAAGACAAATGATTAATTACATTAATTATAATGATAACGCGTCCTGTTAAGTTAGCTTACATTTTTTTTTAACTGCCTTTTGACGAGTCCTTGACAAGTTAGGTTGTGTCGAGTATTGGGTCAAATTACCACCATTATGAATGTTGGTAACTCTTTATTTTCTTGTTTTTTTCTGCACGCCAGCTTCACGCTAGACATATTAATATTTCCTACACGTGAAGGGTTGGTCCAGTGGTCGAGTGGAGGATTAGGTTGTGAGGAAGGAAAAATATTACAGGTGGCAATTCTTTCTACTGGAAAGTGAGTCAAGTGCAAATCCGCTGACATTTTCTCTAGACACCAATTCATGTGAATATTACCTTACAATGTTCTTGGGCATTATCTTCCATATATTTTCTATGATAGACTTATTAACTGTATTTTGTTTTGGATTTAGAATTTGTTTTCTCTATTATCCGATGTGATGTAAGCGTGAGATAAACTTTATATACGCGCTTCGGTTCACTCGCACATGCGCTGTTTGGCGCCTTCGCCTTCGTCCCAAGCGCAAAAGGAGAGTCGTGTCACTGCTGTATACATGTCAAAGTGGTAATTATACACCATCCTCAGACAAAAAAAAATCAAAGTACGATACTTTTGCTGAAAATACGATAATTTTGACCTGCGTGGCACGATGATTTGGCTGAAAGGACGTGGCAACGCTGTTCTTGTCTGTGATGCTCCGTGCTTGAATTATCGCCTAACCATTGTTTTCAGATAATTGGACTGAGATTTTTTTTTTAAGACGATTCACTCATTTACGCGACACAAATTTGTGCCTTTGTCTCCAAGGAAATAGTATCACGATTTGATCAGTAATGCGACATGAACTTGTGTATTTGTTTCCAGTGAGGTACCGTCTGCCACACAAAGTTTCTTTGATGCCCCCTTTTTTTTTTGGAATAAAGCGCAGAAATTGAGGTCTGCACCATAACTTGCTACAAGGTCTGTATAGAATGAATAGGAGTACACGGAAAGGAACTCTCTTTCGTTGGTGATTGATTGCTGTTGCGTCATGGTGAATGTTGCCTACCACCCACCTGACATACGCCTGAATCTTGCGTCACGGTGATTGTTGCCCACCACCCACCTGACATACGCCTGAATCTTGCGTCACGGTGAATGTTGCCTACCACCCACCTGACATACGCCTGAATCTTGCGTCACGGTGAATGTTGCCCACCACCCACCTGACATACGCCTGAACCTTGCGTCACGGTGAATGTTGCCTACCACCCACCTGACATACGCCTGAATCTTGCGTCACGGTGAATGTTGCCCACCACCCACCTGACATACGCCTGAATCTTGCGTCATGGTGAATGTTGCCCACCACCCACCTGACATACGCCTGAATCTTGCGTCACGGTGAATGGTGCCCCCATCCATCTTTATCCCACCTGACATACGCCTGAGTGCTGCGTCATGGTGAATGGTGCCCCCATCCATCCTTACCTCCCCTTAAGCAGTAATGCGTCATGGTGGCCTGCCTCCCTTACAGCTTATTGTCATGCTGGGAATGATTTCAAGCACGGATCTCACAATCCACCAACATTCTCTATTGTCAAGCCTTACTGGTTGAATGAAGCAGACACTGTGTGTGTGTGTGTGTGTGTGTGTGTGTGTGTGTGTGTGTGTGTGTACATGACAGTTGCCATGTTCATATACATGCCACCTATAGCCTATGTACATCAGGACTATCCCAGCCATTACATACATGTACGTCTTAGACTTCACCATTACGTGTACGTCGTAAGACAGACGACGGATGGCTGGCTGGCTGGTTTTTGATCTGTGCCGGTAACAACCGGGCAAAAAAAATAAAAAGAGTGTACAATAATCCCATGAGACCAGTGTAAGAGAGAGAGAGAGAGAGAGAGAGAGAGAGAGAGAGAGAGAGAGAGAGAGAGAGAGAGAGAGAGAGAGAGAGAGAGTGTGTGGGGTGGCATGTGTAAGCCTGGCCATTGGCGGGCCAGGCTTGGCCACGTTCTGGTCCACTTATGAATGTCACGTGGGGCGAGAGTTACGATAGCGGGTTGGGAGGGGGAGGGTGAAGTCAACAAGAGGAGGTCCTCCCCACCCACGCCCCCACCGCTGCTCGCTACCACCACATGTGAAGGTGATCCCCATCCCCCCATACCCCCCCAACCTAAGGCCTGGACGCCGTTTTCTCTCACTGTACGTGCGTGGTCGTGTACGTCGTCGTGCGTGTGTGTATTGACCGCCGTACACCGTACGATGATCGTCCGTTCCGTCTGTTGAGCATATGAGCGTTTCAGCGGCGCGTACGATCGTGCGTTCGTCCTTCGCGTACGGGAACCAGCCGTGACGCCCATACGTCCAAGGAGGGGGCACCTCTCCCGCACGCCAACCCTCCACCCACCCCACTAGTACTCACACACACACACATACACACACACACACACACACACACACACACACACGAGGAACTTCTCCTGACCCACTCCAGTGACATCCTTCCTCACAAAGAACACAACAAAAGAGAAAAAAAAGAACAAAAGAAAAACAGTCATAAGCCAAGCGAACCCCCCCCCCCCCACGATGTAGGATAGTCACGCAAGACCTACACACACACACACACACACACACACACACACACACACACACACACACACACAAAATCCTAATGAATCCACTGCTTCCTCA
>NC_092280.1:25837430-26019930 GCF_036320965.1 Panulirus ornatus | reverse complement strand
TCTTCTTTTGATACTTAATATGCGATGTTAGTATTGTTGTAGGATTATGATGGGAGCGACAGCTGCATGTATAACATGTTGTGGACCTTATGACGAAAACGACACCACGAACGTGAAGGGACAGTTGCGTGTATCACAAGTTGTAGAATCTCTCTCTCTCTCTCTCTCTCTCTCTCTCTCTCTCTCTCTCTCTCTCTCTCTCTCTCTCTCTCTCTCTCTCTCTCTCTCTCATTACACTAAGAACCTTCGTGTGTTCATTCTGTACCAGTATGGCTGTCCAGAAGCGACCACACCCACTCCCACCCGTGCTAATGCCACCCATCAGTCGCAGACCGCACAGTTCTCTGGTCCCCCCTCGCCTCCGTGACAACCCCGCCACCACCATGGGCCGAACATTAACTAGTTACCTGACTCTGCAACACGTCACTCTGGGCCTGGGTTGTTCGGTAGCGCCGGACGGGTGTGGGTGGCGTGGACGACCCAGAAACCACCAACTAGGAAAGCTGCAGCACAGTAGGTCACATGCGCTCCTCTCCCCGAATGACCCGTAAGACTATACGCGCCCCCCCAGCTGACGTGCGCCATGGATCGCGCCCAACGTGAAAAGTCTCGTGCTTCTAAAGAGATCAGGCCCTACTGCCGCGGCAACGCTGACCTCTTTAAAGACACTCCTGTAGTGAAGTAACTGGTACGGTGCCTACCATGAAGCTTTACCTATAACCCAACCAAACTGTAACACCTGAAACAGCCAGCGGTATAGGAAAGTGATGTTCAAACAGCTTGGTAACCAAGCACGCAGACTTTCCCTCTCCCTCAGCCCCTTGCATTAATCCACCCTTCATTAAACAGTCATTTCGACACGATCTGCCATTAACTCCCCTGCCCACCCTCCAACCCCAGTATTATCCTCCAGAGTCCCCAGTGCAGGAATTTCTGATGGCTAGACTGTCGAAGGATAGAATGCTTCCTAATACCACCAACTGACTCAGCTATACGTAGCGTCCCATAGGCCACAGTGCTGGGTCCTCCTCTGTTCTCCTCCGTAAGATTGGCCGCACCCGCTCGATGGACGCGCTCGCGTCCACATTTCTACCAATGTTGATAGCGTTAGCAGCAGCAGCTCCTACCCCCGATTACATCGCTCTCCTTTCAGGACATTCCCAACAGCCTTCAGGACTGGACTACCTCTTGACAACGCCACCCTCAACCCAAACCAAGGCCGTAGCCCTGCACGTTAGCCATGCTTCCAACCCGTGTCCCCGACCCCGTGCTCTCGCTCTCTCACAAAGGCCTGGCCTCTTCCAGGCTGTTCAGGCCACCATGATTCTGGGTTACGTATCAGTCGAGAAATCTAAGCGTAGAAAGCAACGCATCGCAACCATCATCGAATCCCTCCACACGTCCCCGACCTCGGTAGACAGTCTCCACATTCCTCACTGGCTCAAGACACTAGACCTCCTTGATCCACAGATCAGAGATCGTCTCCTTAACTTACTTTCGCCCTAAAACCTCGGCTTTCCTAGTGTTAACTCCTCCCCACCTCCCACTTTCCACCTATTGTGTGTATGGACGTGTACCGTTGCTCTGTGTTTTGCCTCTGGTTAATCAACTCGTCCACCGGAAGATGAACAGCTAGGATGACTGTGGACCGACTGTCGCAACTAGGATTCGAACCTATACGCTGGATCCCGGGCGACCGGTCGCCAACACTAACCGCTACGTCACACGGAGATCCATAAACATACTTTTGGAAATAATGATTATAATGATAATAATAATGATGATAATAATAATGATAATGATATTATTATTATTATTATCAATATTATTATTATTATTATTATTATTATTATCATTATCATTATTATTATCATTGATAAGCGGCTTATTGATCTGACTGCAGCCAGAAGCTAAGAACTTTACAAGAAAATACATACAAGAACATAAACACATAATGGAGCTCTCTAACGATGGGAGATGTGTAATGTAATCCTTGTAATAACATTGTTAATACGAGTGTGTGTGTGTGTGTGTCACCGAAGCCTTGACACATGGCTCATTTGTCTTTCTTGAGGGTTGTGTGAACGCCTAACCTTCTTGTTATATTTACGCAGACAGCAAGCGACGCACGTGCCCTGCCCTGAGCCACTTGAGGGAATGCAGCACCTCGTACCCTCACGTGCTACATACACCCCAGTATCGGCCCAGAGAACCTGTCCAAATATTGTGGTACACTTTTTTTTTTCTTTCTTACGAGCGGTCTGGCGGCCCGGCCCATGTGTGTGTGTGTGTGAGTGTGAGGCTTGGATGTACAAACGATCGGACGCCACCCGACGACCACCACCTCCTCCTCCTCCTCACCTCGAGAGGCTCTGCGTTTTCTCGCTTTCTTTCCCTGAGTTCGAGTTTCGGGCCGAGGGTGCGAGGGCCGAAGGTGCGACGGGATGAATGGATGGGGGTAGTTGGAGTGTTCTTATGCCTGTGGGAGAACGCCGCCAAGTTGACATCTGGTCTACGACGGTGATCACAGGTTTTGCACTGGGGGTGTTTCTGAGTGTTATTGGTGACTGACGACGCATGTGTGTGTGTGTGTGTGTGTGTGTGTGTGTGTGTGTGTGTGTGTGTGTGTGTGTGTGTGTGTGTGTGTTGCATGGGGTAGGGGGGGATTGAGTCTGGGTTCGTGGACTGGGGGGGGGCTGGCGGGTCTGGCCCCCGGTGGATTGGGGAGGGCTGGGGGTCTGGTTCCCAGAGCACTCCTCCCGTCATCAGAAGTCCTCCTCCTCCTCCTCCTCCTCCCTACTGCTCCACCTCCCCCTTCTATCACTTCTAGGAACCCCGCCTCTCCCTTCCTGACCCCTCCCTCTACCTCCCTTTCCCACCCGTCCGTCACGTGGTCACACGGTCAGGCTTACGAGGGTTGATCTGTTACCTCCCGTCACCAGGGCCTAATGATGTCGCCGCTGGGTACCTACCCCCTGGTGGTTACCTCCCCCTGTGGCTGAGAGGGCCTGGTGATAACTTTCCCTCCCTCCCTCCCCGGCTGACTGAACCTGGAGGTACCCCGTGTGGTTGACTGAATCTGGTGGTATCCCCCCCCCCCTCCCCACGCCCGCCCCTCCTCCTGCGGTTGACTGGGTCTGTAGGCTGGTTGGACCAGGTGGCAACCCGCGGTACGCGTTTAGGGTGGAGCGCCCCCCTGCCCCTCCGGTCGAACACGGACGGCGGGCTCGTCAGACCTGAACTTCCACCGGACCGAAAACCGGTTTGGCTCTGTCGTCACCGTCCGTCGTTTTTCCTTCCTTGCTCTGAACCCACACGTCCCGTCTTCTTCCTAGCCACTAACGTCCTCCTCTTAGCCACTTTACTGTCCACTTACTATCCTGCCTCTGCCCAAGATATGACCTATCTCCCGTGGACGAAAAGACCTTTTATTATTTTACACGAAGTTAAAAGCTATAATCTGTACAGAAGAGAACGTCTTGCGTGTCTTGGGGCTTTCTTCATGTTGCCTGGCGCTACCTCGCTAGCGCGGGAAGCAGCGGTCATTCAGAATAATGAAATCCTCCCCTCTCGGTTTTTTTAATTTTCCAAAAGAAGGAACAGAGAAGGGGGCCAGGTGAGGATATTCCCCTCAAAGGTCCAGTCCTCTGTTCTTAACGCTACGTCGCTAACGCGGGAAATGGCGAATAGTATGAAAGATACATGTGTGTGTGTGTGTGTGTGTGTGTGTGTGTGTGTGTGTGGTTGACACCCGACACACACACAATAGTTCCCACGATTATTAATTGTTGTTCTGCCCTACATCCAAGCAACGCTCCATCATTATTTCTCTGCCAAACCATCATGCGACGTATTTGAGGTTCCTTAACGCTGTTAAGCTTGTAGCCTCAAGCTTTTAGCTGTGACTTAGTCAGAGGCAAGCTTAATGAGTCATGTCCTTGTGGACTGTTATGTTCAATTTTTCATGGGAGTTTCCGCCTTGGCTGTTCTACTCTTCGAAGCAAAACAGAATCGCTTATCGTGCTGCAGTCACTTGCATTCAATAATCGACAGTCTCAAGGATATATATATATATATATATATATATATATATATATATATATATATATATATATATATATATATACATATATATCTTCAAGAGCGATTTATGTCTTAATTGTAGTAATGGTGTTTGACTGTCATGTTAGCTGTGATAACAGTGAAGACATCCTGTAATTTAAAAGGGGTTTGGCACACACACGAACGTAGGACTTTCCTCTCTTGCTGTACAAACAGTTAATTACTGCGCTGCTTTGTCATACAAGACGTCAAGAACCTGTTTTATGCGGAGGGCGTGAGATGTGGCTCCGCTGAGGGCGAGACGCAAGAAAAATTGGGAGTGCGGCAAACTGGGGTGAGAGTGCGGTGCGTGGAGGTATTTGACAACCCTGGGGGCGCACCCCTGCGTCGGACACCGAGATGTGGCAACATTGGCGAGATTTCCCCCCCCCCCCTTCCTCCCGCTGACATTGGAAGGTATGGCACAATTGGGGGGTTTGGGGTTGGGGGGGCTCCACCTTGAAACATCGAGATGTGGCAACGTTGGAGCTCTTCCAGACTACACTGCTGGAACAAATGGCGTCGATACATCTCGCCTCCTTAAGAGGGAAAAATAGTCTGCTAGACTGTTTTTTTTCTTTTCCTTTTGTCTGTAATTTGAAGACGGAGGGAAATTTGACTCGGTCGTGCGTGGCCGAGGCGGGGCTAGACTCCATCGATAGCCGTCTGCTGGCCGAGTGTCCTGCTAGGCTACATGCAGCATCGGTGGTCATCATCGGCTGTGCTTTGACCAATGGCAGCGGATGATGCATACTACAGTGGTATATAGAGATACACAGAGGTCTAAGGTTATGGAAACAGCAAAAAGAAAAAAGTAGTTACGCCTGCAGTGTAAATATATAGTGTCAGTGCTTCGTAGTTTTTACTGTTGTATGCAAAATTATTATATACTTTTATTATTATTATTATTATTATTATTATTATTATTATTATTATTATTATCATTATTATATTATTGTTATTATTATTATTATTATTATTATTATTATTATTATTATTATTATTATTATTATTATTATTATCTGTATTTACCCATAATATCACAAGGAGAGAGACTCAAATATTTATAAAGGTGTCATAATCGTTCTTCGTAGTATAAGCGATAATGATTCCATTATTTACGCATGGTAGAACGTAATCTCATTATCCAGTAGAAAAAAAAAATATTAATAGTCGTCATTACATCCCAGCTGAGTTTTAAATGAGCTTTTAAGACCTTAGTCATTCTTACCATTTGAATTTGTGATGGTAACAACACGCATCATACGAGAAATCTTGTGCATTTCAAGTTTCTAATTATTTAACACCTTTGGGGTATAATTCTGAAAAAAAAATGAAACAAAAAAGTATCGATTCTACCACAATGTTCCATTCACCAGGTCTCCATCCCATACCAGGTCTAAGACCCATAATCAGGAGCCTTTTGAATATCATCTGTGATGTTCGTAGGGTCGTATATGTAATGACAGGAAGATCCGCGCGCCATAAAAGAGACAGTCAGTGGTGGTCCCCCTTAAATGTCAGGAGAACGGTTAGTCAATGGAGGAGGCGTTTGGCAATGTCTTGAAAGGGGAGGCTTGGTTAAATGGTTAACCAGAGGTTGTAGCAAGTTAGATGGTTAACCCAGATTGAGTTACGTGGATTGTTTAAATATGATTAGGGTGTATGATTAGGTGTGGTTAGATACACTCACGTTAAAACCGCTTGAAAAATCATGGAGAGGAAAATGACGGTATCGTAAGACAAACAGAAAACGTCGCAGATTGTGAATATGTTTTTTTCTTTGCGCATTACCTTGTCGCGTCCATGACAGGTTGACGTTATACTGGGAATATTGACAGGGGAATGACTCGAGGGGGAGGAGGAGGAGGAGGGGGTGTGGCTGGGCGAGTCATGGCCTCCGGCAGGAGTGATTTGTCGGTTTTTCCGTTTGGCGGCGGTGTTCCTGGTGTGGGTGGGTCGGTAATAAAGGATTTCCCAGTGTTTGTACCGTCACGACGTGCCCAAGGACTTGAGAGAGAGATTGTGTGAAGGAAGACGTGAATTCTGAAAATAGACCCGGGAACTTTGGGAAGCTTGTGTATATATATATATATATATATATATATATATATATATATATATATATATATATATATATATATATATATATTATTTTTATCGGACTTAATTGCTGTTTTCGCGTCAGCGAGGTAGCGCCAGGAAAGAAACGAAGGATGGCCCATCCACTCATATATATATTTATATGCATAAACGCCCATACATATCTCCATATACATATATATACACAGACATACACATATATGCTTATGTACATATTCATAGTTGCTTGCCTTCATCCATTCTCGGCGCTACCCCTCCCGACATTCCGGTTGGGGTGATGAACCACAAGCCTAAAACGGCACTCTCATTGATGTATATTCATATATAAGTTTCTCTCCGTGCCCTTCGTCAGGAAGTATAACAGGAGACTTCGAAAGCAACCTTTTTACCTATAACCCACAGGTCGTCCGAGTGTCCACTAAGTACCACTGCCCCGTGATTGGCTGTTCCTAACAACGCCCTCTCTCTGACTGGTTGTTAGTCGTAAGGTTCTCCCCCCCCCCCCCTTCCTCCTTGATGGCTATCACAAGCCTTGTTCCTGCTGCCGTGGCTTATTACATGAGGAATCCCTCCCTCCCTGTGATTCGAGAAATGATATACGCTGTTTCACTTGATTTTGTTTCCCTCTTCCCTAAAAGAAAATTTATGTGTAAATCATTACTTCTTGGCATTTGAGGAGATGCTTATCATCATCTATGTGAACACCACGATTGAGTTGGACGTTGTGTGTGTGTGTGTGTGTGTGTGTGTGTGTTCGTCCCTCACTCCTGTGCTCATTAATTCGTCTGTGCGGCTCACGGCTCGATTCCTCGAAACTCCGGCCCTAACACATCCGCCACACGGGACTTTGGTGGATGATCCCAGTCCTGTTTTTTTCTCCCTCGTTTTCTTCCTAAACTTGACGATTTCTCCGGTACTCGTTCTCTCGTAGTGTTGGCCTGTACTTAGCGAGGCACTGTCCAGCCCTTCTTACAACCCAGAGAATAAGGGGCTGCTAGGCATTTCGTGCTGTCATACCCTGCTTCTCTCTCTCTCTCTCTCTCTCTCTCTCTCTCTCTCTCTCTCTCTCTCTCTCTCTCTCTCTCTCTCTTCCCGGCCGTCTCAACCGCCTCCTTCTTTAAACAAGTGGTTTAAGTCCCTCTGGATAATTTTACTGTACCGACGAAAGCCTCACGATTCTCACTGGGGTTTGTCATGGCTGCAGGAACAAGGATTGTGGCAGAAGCCTAAGTGTGTGTGTGTGTGTGTGTGTGTGTGTGTGTGTGTGTGTGTGTATGTGTGTGTTGGGGGGACGTTACCCGTAAACAATTCTCACGACTTCACCCGCACGACCTCTGGTGAAGAAGTAGATCTTGCTCTTGAATTTTTCCCTTATTGTTGCTGAGGAAGATTGTATCGTCAAACGTTAAAGAATAACTTTTAATATTCGGTGCTTAATGTCGTGTTCCATCTCCATCCTTCCGTATATATATATATATATATATATATATATATATATATATATATATATATATATATATATATATATATATGTGTGTGTGTGTGTGTGTGTGTGTGTATTCACCTATCACCTCCTATTGATCAGTGTAAAACTCGTTTCATATGCAAACTACCCTACCATGACGTCACAGCGCCCAAGCAAAAACAGACCACACAGCGCTGCATCACCGGCGTTAGACCAGTGGCTGACTCGAAGCGGAAAGTGTGCATCCTGAATACACTCTGCCGCCACCTTCTTATCCCCTTGGCATACACGGGGTCAACCTGCTTCCTCCCATCACCCTTAAAGTTCAGCCCCTCACCCCTCGACAAACCTCTAACCATACTGGCCGTCCCATGCGACAACCGCATACGATACTGGGCGTCACATGCGACAAACGCATACGATACTAGACGTCCCATGCGACAAACGCATACGATACTAGCCGTCCCATGCGACAAACGCATACGATACTAGCCGTCCCATGCGACAAACGCATACGATACTAGACGTCCCATGCGACAAACGCATACGATACTGGGCGTCCCATACGACAAACGCATACGATACTGGGCGTCCCATACGACAAACGCATGCGATACTGGGCGTCACACGCGTCATACGCGCACGATACCCGCTCCTCCACGCCACAAAGATCAACACAAAGGCCGTAGTAGGATTAATATCCTCAGATTTGGACATTAACAACAATCCCTCAATACCTTTTACAGGCAATTTACATCGGCTTCGTCCTATGCTGAGCCTCACCTGCCTGGTGAACCGCCGCTCACAAGAGCGTATAAAACGAAGCTTCAGATCGCAGAAGACGCCACTCACTGGCTGCCTTGGCAACAAGAAGCATTCAAACAGCTGCGCAACGAAACGAAAATACTTCCAATACAATCCCGGCCTAAGATGCTTGGCGCTCGGTACTCTGCAACAGCCCACTAGACTGCCCCCTTTCCCCCCCCAAGCCAAAGACATCTATCTCTGCCTCACCAACAAACGAGTAGATAGATATAGAAGAAGTTACCTGTTTATCGACCAGTCCTCTAGGGTAGGATGAGCAGCTGGGTTGGTCGTGGGTCGGCCGCCGGGCCCGGGATTCGAACCCATCCGGGGGTTCAGTTAGGTGATTACTTGTGCTGAGTGTGATGTGTGAGTTCACATTGGTTGGTCTTTAGGGCTGTCGGCTGCCACAGTCGTGTGAACGACAGTCTGTAAACACCGAACGATCCTCTTCAGGTGTTCAAGGTAGAGATTCCAAGACCATTACATCTCCCATCATGTTCGCATATATTTTCGGGGTTTGTTCTTTGCGCGCTTGTTGCTGCCATGCACATTATTTTTACTTGATGCGCGAATGTCGATGCAATTGAACATCTACGACGAAGTACTTTGAGAGGGGACGGCAGGCAAATTACATGAGGTGTGGTAGTATAAACTGGAATTTGTGAGTGTTGGTGCAAAGAAGCCGAGAATTATGTATTGGCATTTGTGCCTGTGACCCAACTTACGTGTACGTAAATATTTTACGTACACGTGGATGATGTTTCCGTACATGTGGAATATATTTACATACACGTGGATTATATTTACGTACACGTGGATGATAAATTTGTTTATAGTATTTCACTGTTTATTTGTGAGACCATTAGCCCATTTGTCTTGTGAATCTATCTCCATATAACCTCTCGCACACGGTGGCAGGACCCTTTAGCACGACGGTACGACACACACACACACACACACACACACACACACACACACACACACACACACACACGCATTGCTTTAGCCTACCCTGAGGGATAGATGGGGTGGGTTGGGACGGTAGGGAGGAGGAAAAAAGGAGTGTTTGCATCCGTGCACAGGCAGTTTGCAGGGTATGTGCACATAGTGTCTACCTGGGGGACGGCAGAGAGCAGGTGTTCTAGCTGACGTGCCCCGGTACAGTGGGCACTGAGGAGGAGGAGGAGGAGGAGGAGGAGGAGGGTCCCTCTGCTTCAAACTTGTGGCCACACCTCGCTAAAAATACGAGTGGAGGATTCCTTCTTTTCTTTTAAGCTGGGCAAAATTCTTTTTTTTTTTCTTTTTTTCGTTCAGCCGTGCCGGAAGAAAACGGGATGAGGGAATATTGACTGAGTGACACATCTATACATCCTGGAGATAAAAAAAAAAATACTTGAACACACAAGGACGACCCTTAAGGTGTGTCGCTGTGACCTTCGACCTGACCCCCTAAGGGTTGTAACGTAGTGTCTCAGGGGCCGTGACCTTCGTTTTCAAGGGGGGGATGGAAGACATTTAAGTCGCCACACGGTCGCACTTAAGGTCGGAGCCTGCATTATGCCCTACAAGGCCGCAATCCGTGATAAGAAAACTGATGTGGTGATAGATGGGGGTGTGGGTGTGGGGAGTTGAGGGGTTAGGGTGGATCCTACCTCGTAGCAGGTGTTACCTGGTATCTGTGACGCAACGCCTCGTAGAGGCGGACTCAGCCTTGCATACCAGGTACCGTCAGGTCTAGAGGTGACCGCATGCATTACCTTCACGTTGACATGCACGACTGTGGTTCTGGTACTTACGGTACGGTTATGAGAACACGTTCGTTACGTAGTCGTTACAGCCGTGTGTGTGTATGTGTGTGTGTGATGAGAACACACATCGTCACGTATTGTTACGTACTCGTCACAGACGTGTGTGTGTGTGTGTGTGTGTGACGAGAACACACTTCGTCACGTGTTGTTACGTACTTGTTACAGACGTGTGTGTGTGTGTGTGTGACACAATGTAACGCAGGATGCGATCTGCACTTACCTGTAGCGTACGTAACAAGCGGCCCCGGAGGGGATGCACAAGGTATTGCTGGCCGGCGGGGTGATAACACTGGTCGTGGGTGTGTGTTTTAAGTGATGCGGATGCTGGACGAAGACCTTCAACACCCCGGCCTCCCTCAACCCCCGACCACTTGCTGGCGCGGACACAGATCCACTGACTGCCCCGGCCGGCTGGCTGGCTGGCTGGCTTGGGTAGCCGTCTGGCTGGAGGCGGCTCGGCGGTGGTGGCGGCTGCTCTGTGTGTGTGTGTGTGTGTGTGTGTGTGTGTGTGGAGCGGGGGTGGGGGTTGATGGAGGAGTGTAGGATGGGAGTGACAGGGAGGGGGGAGAGAGGAATGGGTGGAGTTCCCTCTCTCCCTCCCTCCCTCCCTTCCTTCAGTTCCTATACTCCCTCCCTCCGCATCCGACCCTCCTATGACATTGTGGGCGCCCGAAGGTCCCAGCGACACACACACACACACACACACACACACACAAACACGTGACATATGCCAGGCTTGTGTGTGTCTTGAGGGGTTGGACACACACACACACACACACACACACACACACACACACACACACACACACACACACTTGGTTCGTGTGAACGTCCCTCTTGCGCTCGTGTCTTTCTTCTTCAACGTACAAACACACACACGCACGCACATGTGTACGTACGTACACAGCCATGTCCTCATGGGCAGGTATGGTCTGCGGGAGGGAGTGACTGGGAGTTGGAGAGTTGGGGATTTGGTTACTGTGGGTGGTAGTGGGAGTAGGTGATTTGAGGAGGGGGGGCTGTTGACTTGGGGGAGGAAAGGCTGGGGAGTTTGGGGTTAAGTTGCTGTGGGTGAGGAGGGAGGGCGGGGTGGGGGGGGGGGCTGGTGACTTGGAGGGGTGGAGGGTGGGTGGTTGGTAGCTGGGAGTGGGTAGTGTGGTGGGGGAGGGGGAGGGAGGGAGGGAGGGTGGAGGATGCGTTTCTCTTGCAACTGGAGTTGGGGGGAGGGGGATGGGGGAAAGGGGGGGGGACGAGTTCCTCCCACGCACCTATAGATCGTTGCCTGTCGCCCACAGAGAGAGAGAGAGAGAGAGAGAGAGAGAGAGAGAGAGAGAGAGAGAGAGAGAGAGAGAGAGAGAGAGAGAGAGAGAGAGAGAGAGAGATGCCACAGCAACCTCTAGTATACACAAGAGAGTGTTAGACGATGTACCACGGTGACGTAGCAGAGTGTGTGGCGTGCGCTGACAGGTACGGGGAAAACATGGTGGGCTTCGGGTATGGTAGCACGGGCTGTAGTGAGCCTCAGGTATGGACAGGGCAGGCTATGGTAGCTCCAGGTATGGTGGGCGTGAGGCATAGCGAGCGGCGGGCTAACCACGGTAGCCCCCCAGGTACAAGGCCCTCCTCAACTTGTGATTCCCGTTTTCTCTTAGCCACAGCAGTGAACTGTCACACACACACGCTCACGCACGCGCATTTCATTTCGGTATCACAACACGGGGGGTGATTAATTAAGTCCGTCATCATCGCAGTAATTAAAGAAATGAGGTCGGCTGGAGGGGAAATTATGCGTCGTTTCATGATTCATCTTTAATGATGACGGGAGGAGGAGGAGGAGGAGGAGGAACGTGCGGGAGGAGGTGGATGATTATCTAGTTGAGGAACTACGGCAGCAGCAGCAGCAGAGCGTCGTCATCCGGGGAGTCGTGGCGGGGAGGAGGGTGGTATATTGCCCAGGTCTCTCCCTCGCCCGTCCCTCTCCTCTCCCTCACTTGCCTCCTCCTCCTCCTCCTCCTCCACTACCACACCACTGCTACTACCACTACTAATGATGTAGTGTGGTCAGCATCTATGCTGTGGTTACTGATGCGGTATGATGATTACGCCGTGGTGGTGGGTGGTGATGATCATGTGGTATGATAATCATACAGTGCCATGGTGGTCATGCTTTATGATGATTATGCTGTGTTAGTGGTCATTATGATGATCATCCCATGGTGGTCATTGCCATTTATGCATTTAGATTTTGTCTACCATCCTTTTCTGAGCTTTAGGACCTAGGATGTAAAAGTCTTCCTGTTGCTAAACGGACATCAGTTCATTTGACAAATGGGACAATCGGTTACATGAACGAGTTCTTGATTAAGAGCAGCTTCTCGATCCTGAGAGAGTGAATGAATGCAGCCTTTTCTTGTCTGTATTCCTGGCGCTACCTCGCTGACAACAGGGGGTGGCGATGCTGCTTCCTGTGGGACGGGGTAGCGACAGGAATAGATGAAGGCAAACATGAATATGTACATGTGTATATATGTATATGTATTTGTATGTATATATATATATATATATATATATATATATATATATATATATATATATATATATATATACTGAACTTATCTTACTTTTTGGCCAATTTTCTTAATTATGTAATCCTCTCAAACACACCAATTTTGGTGTAACTCGTCACATTTGATATAATCCTGGCTAATTTCCTCTCCTAATTCATTATATTAGCCTGTGGCGTGATTACGCCAAAACCTTTTACTTTTTCCACCACAAGTGAGCATAATTAGAGGATTGGCTCATGTTCCATTCCTCACTCTCGACTCTGTGAGTATTTACGTAGTGCAATTACCTTACACTAGCGTAGGCCGGCGCATAGTGTCAAAGACACAGTACATATATATCTACAAGGTTACGAGACGGGCGTAAAACTCTTTCCTCATAACACACAAATACTACTCACAGATATTGATCGCACTACATGTATTGTACCAAATCCGTCTTGCTGTTGGTAGGACAAACAGCTTGCAAAAACCATCCAGACCTGACGATAGAAAGTGTGCGATTCCTATTCATGGCAGAAAAAACGTACAGCACTTCATGTATGCACACTTAACGTGAAAACCTTTTAGTCACAGAGATCCATCACACACAAACACACACACACACACACACACACACACACACACACACACACACACACACACACATATATATATATATTATATTCCTATGAGTCCACGGAGAAATGAAACACGATAAATTCCCAAGTGCACTTTCGTGTAATAATCACATCATCAGGGGAGATACAAGAAAGAAATAAAACAGTCAATTGATATACAACGAAGAGACGTAGCTATGACGCCATTTGGTATATATAAACACACCAAGCATGAAGACCTCAGAGTCAGAGATATATCATAGAAGACACAACAGGCCTGTCTCCTATGTGGTATTTTATTCTCGCGCCTCAAGGATACCAGGTGTTTAGCATCAGTTATGCCATGCACGAGATAAAACAGCTTTCATATTCTCGAGTAGAATCCTCGACGTCGTGATGGATGCGTTTGTTAAGAGAGAGAGGAGCGGAGGAGGGAGATGATGATGATGATGATAAGACGAACAGTCATAATGGCCTTAGTGATACTCCTTCCCAGAGTGAACCATCATTGTCATTTTCTTGAGTGTGCAGATCATCGTAAACACGTTCCCGTATTCCACTCACCCGCAGCCACCCACTAGCCCAAGCCTGGTTCCCGTGTCAGAGTTGGAATTTTGTATAGTAAGAGATTCCTTGTCTCGCGGGAGGACTGCGTGGCGACTGTGTGTTTGAAAGGCAGGAGCTCTCTCTCTCTCTCACACAGGCAGGGAGGGAACACAGGAGTGGATTGTTCTTGGCGTCTTGTTGACGTCCAGCGTGACCCCCTGGGCTCAAGGTCAACCCTCACTCACTCAGGATGAGGACAGGGCAGGAACCAAGCACCTTTTGACACACGAGGCATCCCGGGACATTATGATTGCCTGCGTAACTGTGTTCATCATTTTTACACACACACACACACACACACACACACACACACACACACACACACACACACACATTCAGGGAAGATAGTAGAGTAAGAATGACATAATGAAAGCCGTATTTTTTTTTTTATCAAAACTGTTGAATGAAGTCAACAGCGAACACATCTTTGAAAGATGCAGCGTTAAAGCAACCAGAAGCCATAATATAAAGTTGAACAAGAAACCTGTTAGACAAGATGTAATTTGTTTAAGTTCGACAAGATGTAAAGAAGTTCTTTAATAGGATAATAGCAGTGGATGACTGGAATAAACTCAGGGATGAACTCGTGAATGTGGCCAGTCAGCAAACACAGTTTTAAGAAGCTGTGTGGTCGTGGAAACAGTTCAAGAGATTGGCGCCCCACGAGTGCAGAACGCAATCCCCGTATAGCACAAGCAAGTTTGGGGTTGCGAAGGGTGATTCAAGACTTTGGATGAAGACGACATACATCACGAGCAGTGACACATGCTGTATGGGAGTCGGAGGAAGGAGACAGCCTTACCAAGCCGGGTATGCCTGATCCCATGCCTGAACGGCCTCAGGAGAGGAACGGTTGAACCAAAGATTGGAAGATGTGGCAACCGTGGAGGAAGAAGGGGATGTATATTTCCATTCCCGCAACGAAGGACCTCTGCTACACGGTTGACGGTGACGAAAGCATCGGCAGAAGAAAGACCGCAGCCTACTGAAGGAAAATCAAAGGAGAATATTAGCAGATCATACCAGTTAGCGCCATTAAGGTGCCAATAATTACATTTAGACGGGACTGCTGGAGGAGAAGGTGCCATTTTTCGAGAGTGTGGTCGGATGAACCAACAAGGTGGCGGGATTGTGTAGCTACAGCGTTAGGGAGAATTGTACATTAGACCTTGATGATGCTGGTGGCGTACTTGTGTTTTCTTGCCGACGTGTCAAAGGTCACTTGTGGTGGAGAGATGAGGGTTTTGGTCGTTCTTTTGAGCTTTTGTATTTACCAGTGGTAAGACATTCGACTCCCCTCAGTACACACCAGTGGTGTCACTTCCCCTTGGTATTCACCAGTGGTACGTCATCTGACACCCCCTTGGCTAGGACGGCGGCAGATATGGTTGCCCTTGTGATTGGCCAGTTTACGTCATGAAAGCACCGGTTAACGGACCAATCAGGTATCGACATGTCTCATCTTCCAGCTACCTATGCACTGGTATTGCACACAAGCTTGTATGTATGTGTGTGTACGTACCACGAAGCATTACGCGGTATTGGAATTATGCTCAACACCTGAGGAAAGTTTCGATTCTGTCAAAGTTGAAGGACCTTAACGACCCCGGCAGTTGATGGGCCCAAAGCCCAGACAATCAACCAACCAACCAATCATAATGTCTAATTATTCTCCTGATAGAAAACGTTGTTGAGGCACCAGTTTAGAAGAATGAATTCACGATTTTCAATTATTTTCTTTGCTACCTCTTATTTTTCTTTTTACCCGTGCTACTGTGGGTAACAGTGGTGCACACCCTGATGCAAGACCACGTCTTAAAGTAAGTCACCTACCTTCCTATCATGGTCGCTATGGTCCAGGGAACTGGTCGATGGTCTTCGGTGGAGAGGGGGGGAGAGAGTATGGTTAGCGCCTCCGTCTAGCGGTTTTCCTCCGGCGGCGTATACGAGGGAGGGGAAGACCCTCTCGCCTGCTGGGTTCACGGACGGTGGATCCCGGCTCACTGCCGCTGTGGAGGAGGGTGGAAGTCTTGGGCAGGTGAGCCCACACTGGCAGCTTACAATCGCACCTGCAAGTGAGCCAAGAAGGGAGTGTGATGGTGTGGGGGGTTACAGGTAGGTAGGTACGGGCATCAAAGGCGTGTACGGTAATGTAACCTTGACGTAATGGAGATACGCTGGTAAATGTATGTTCGCTCGTCCCATACTGGTGATGGATAGGCTGCTGTGGCTAGAGGGGTCGTATGGGAGGGTCGTCTCGTCCCCCTCAGTGGTGTGGGGTGGTGTGGTCGTAGTGGCCAGCTTACCGAGGCGAGAGGGGTCTTACGGGGTCGTATGTCATCAATGATGAACCAGGCTGCACGGGCCCGCGGGGACTGGAAGTGAAATGGACGATGGGGAAACCAGTCGCTAGTAATGTGACGCATCCAGTACGTCGCAGTTGATATGGACGATGGGGAAACCAGTCGCTAGTAATGAATGTGTCGCATCCATTACGTCGCTGGCGCTGTTTTCGTTTTCTTTCCCCATATTTGAACGCTAATATCATTAAATCTACGTTGGAAACCTTTACAATTTTGCATTGTTTAATTCCATGATTTAAAATTCCAATTTGCGTTTCCCACTTTGTGGTCACATTCAGTTGCCATCATTCACTGGTGGTAATTATTCAGCTGACGTTGGTTTACCACCGAGATGTTCGTGAGGTCGGTCGTTGGCGAGACGTCTGTGAGGTCGCGTTAGTGCTTTCCACGAACGTCGTCCGTTGTGCCACATGACTGCTCGCAGAGATGTCGTCCGTGGCGTCACGTGAGCACATTCAGGAGCGTCGTCCGTGGCGTCACGTTGGCACATTCAGGGGCGTCGTCCGTGGCGTCACGTTGGCACATTCAGGAGCGTCGTCGGTGGCGTCACGTAAGCACATTCAGGAGCGTCGTCCGTGGCGTCACGTTGGCACATTCAGGGGCGTCGTCCGTGGCGTCACGTGAGCACATTCAGGGGCGTCGTCCGTGGCGTCACGTTGGCACATTCAGGAGCGTCGTCCGTGGCGTCACGTTGGCACATTCAGGGGCGTCGTCCGTGGCGTCACGTGAGCACATTCAGGAGCGTCGTCCGTGGCGTCACGTGAGCACATTCAGGGGCGTCGTCCGTGGCGTCACGTTGGCACATTCAGGAGCGTCGTCCGTGGCGTCACGTGAGCACATTCAGGAGCGTCGTCAGTGGCGTCACGTAAGCACATTCAGGAGCGTCGTCCGTGGCGTCACGTGAGCACATTCAGGAGCGTCGTCCGTGGCGTCACGTGAGCACATTCAGGAGCGTCGTCAGTGGCGTCACGTGAGCACATTCAGGAGCGTCGTCAGTGGCGTCACGTGAGCACATTCAGGAGCGTCGTCAGTGGCGTCACGTGAGCACATTCAGGAGCGTCGTCCGTGGCGTCACGTGAGCACATTCAGGAGCGTCGTCCGTGGCGTCACGTGAGCACATTCAGGGGCGTCGTCCGTGGCGTCACATCAGGGCTCTCTCTCTCCCCTGTGGATGGCTGTCATATTAGCGTCATTAGCGCTTTCATTGTGCGCTAATGAGATCCGGCAAGCCCCCCTGTGTCGCGCGTGTGATTAATTAGCTCTTTATACAGCACCGTGGGGGGGGGTATAGTGTTCAGGGGGGGTGGGGAGCATCGGTGTGTGTGTGTATGTGTGTGTGTGTGTGTGTGTGTGTGTGTGTGTGTGTGTGTGTGTGTGTGTGTGTGTTTACTGCATGTATGATCGTGCGTGTGTTTTTGTGTTCTAGTCTGCACCGGAGTAGTTACAGTATTTGATAACTATTGCACCAGTTAGTTATCTAGTTAATTAGTTAGTCAGCTTGTCAGCTACCTGAATTATTGGTTAAATATAACAGTGAAAACATAAAGTCTTCATCAAGGCCAGGCGTTGAACGACACATGAACAAGGGATTAAGAAGCGAGAGAATGGCGCGGAGATAATGGCAATAGATTTTACAAAATCAAATAAAGAAGACTAGTTTAAAAAGTTTCGGAGGAAGTGGACATGCTGCCTTTAAAAAAAGGAAAGAAATAGTTACTTCGCACTTCCATTGGAAGGACATGAGAGGGGAGGGGGCCAAAGATCCTCCAAAGCTTAGCGATGTAAGGAAAGAAAACAAAATAACATTCCATAGACCTCAGCCTTGAGCCAACCAACGTTATAATCATGCGAAGCAGCGGCTTGCCGGGCCTGCCAGACCGGCACACATCACATCAATTTACAAAAGCCAAGCGGAGTCTACATCAACCTGTGTTATCGTACAGAGGGCGGTTACCTGCCCATATATATATATATATATATATTTCTTTCTTGTATCTCCCCAGATGATGTGATTATTACACGAAAGTGCACTTGGGAACTTATCGTGTTTCATTTACCCGTGGACTCATAGGAATATATACATATGTATGTATATATATATATATATATATATATATCATCAAATGACAGAAAATTCATGTAATTCAAATGACATTCAAGTCAGTACAAGGAAAATAAGAGCACACGCGCAGTCTCGGGCTCTCTCACCGTTGACAACACCATCAGGAAGTGTGAGGTATTTCCTGAAGACGACGGAGACCCCGATCCCGAACGGAATGTGGTGGTCAGTACCACACCGTGGAGACTGTGTGTGTGTGTGTGTGTGTGTGTGTGTGTGTGTGTGTGTGTGTGTGTGTGTGTGTGTGTGTTGGAGGGGGGAGAGGAGGGGGAATGGTACTTTACAGATAGGTGGCTGGTCCTACGCGTGTGTTGGTGTGGGCAGAAGAGATAGGTTAAGCGCCTTGTGATTATTGTGGCGAGAGAGAGAGAGAGAGAGAGAGAGAGAGAGAAGCCTTAAAATGGTCCTAGTGATCCTTGTGATTTGCATACAGAGAGATAGGTTAAGTGCCTTGTGATTATTGTGGGGAGAGAGAGAGAGAGAGAGAGAGAGAGAGAGAGAGAGAGAGAGAGAGAGAGAGAGAGAGAGAGAGAAGCCTTAAAATGGTCCTAGTGATCCTTGTGATTTGCATACAGAGAGATAGGTTAAGTGCCTTGTGATTATTGTGGGGAGAGAGAGAGAGAGAGAGAGAGAGAGAGAGAGAGAGAGAGAGAGAGAGAGAGAGAGAGAGAGAGAGAGAGAGAAGCCTTAAAATGGTCCTAGTGATCCTTGTGATTTGCATACAGAGAGACGGAGTTTGAGTGTCTCTTATGCAGTTAATTTCTAGGAACGTCAGTGCGTTCGCTGTGTTGGGCACGACCAGCACGACCCTTGAGCACACGGCTGTATACGACCCTCCATCGTGACGGTATAACATCTTGGGCACGACCTTTCGGATCCTTGGATGCCACAGAGTCGTAGGGTCGTGGTGAAGGGTCGTACAGTCATGCCCTTGTACTGAGGGAGTTTGAATATTTTTCGCATCTTCCTTCCTCTTGCTCAACTGAGTTGGTCTAGGGGTACACCTTACCCATGTGTCTTCTGGTGATTATTTTATTGCCGAAAAATTCGTAGATTCTGTAGCTGTCTTTCCCAATGGAAAAGTAGGTTCGTGGTCACGGCATCCCTCACCAGCACAGCTGAATTTGGTGAAGTACATTCGTGGTTTAATGTGTTGATCGTTCGCCGCGTTTCGTGTAGAAAGGTCACGACATAAATGTCCTGGGGTCATAACCTCTGGTCACTGCATGTGTTGCAGAGGTCACATCCCAAGGTCACACCATGAACTGGTGAGGTCGCATCCCAAGGTCACACCATTCTTCATTAACCAGATCACGACCCTGACATATACTCGTCAGAGGTTAGGTCATAGCCCACAGGTCATGGCATCCACATGTGATAAGAACCATAGGTCATCATTCGTCCTTCGGGTCACAACCAAAGGTCACACTAGATTCACAGGTAAGGTATCAGACTCCCACAGCATCCACGGGTCAGGTCACGACCTCTGACACACACACACACACACACACGCACACACACACACACACACACAAATACCTCAAAAGCGCAGGATGTACTCAAGGCCAGACAACACGGATGACGGCAAGTGGAGAGGAGACATTACCAGCTGGTAAGGGTGAGGCAAGGCAGGTGGATGGGGCAGCTGGGGGTGTTAACAAGTGCTCTCCAACTCCTTGGCAAAGAAGATTAGTGAAGGACGGTCGTGTCCTTGTGATGCCTCTCTCTCTCTCTCTCTCTCTCTCTCTCTCTCTCTCTCTCTCTCTCTCTCTCTCTCTCTCTCTCTCTCTCTCTCTCTCTCGTGTGTGTGTGTGTGTGTGTGTGTGTGTGTGTGTGTACACGAGCCTTCGGCGGGGAGGAAATGATGCGTCCGACTGGTAGAGACAACGGGCCGTTAACGCGTGTTATGTCATGCCTCAACAGCGACACAACAGCATCATCAGAGGCTTCGTCACGGCTCCTGCTCCTCCTTGGATTTTGCTGACACGAAATGTCGATTGGAGGGAGGGTGGAAGTCCTCGTCCTTGATGCGGTGGAGTGGCCGACTGGCCGGCCATATTCCAACACATGAGATAAGGACACTCCAACCGCCAACGCTTCGCCACCCATAAGCTAGCATCATGTAGCCCAGGGTTCTTAACGTAGTATATAGGCCAGGGGGGTGACCAGCCACGCTCAGACTGAACACATGATAATGCCGCTCCCACCCACCCGCTTCCCTGCGCAGCCTCTCTCCTCTGAGAGATAAGCTCGGGGGGGTCGTGTGAGGTGAGACGGGTGTACCAGAGATACACAACACCGGCCCAGGTTTTCTAAAGGAAAAGAATAATAGATTCATTTTTGCTTCCCCGTTTTACGCCTTCCCCGTTTCATATCTTCCCCGTTGTTCCCCGTTTTTTTTTACACCTTCCCCGTTTTTTATACCTTCCCCGTTTTTTTTTACACCTTCCCCGTTTTTTACACCTTCCCTGTTTTATACACCTTCCCCGTTTTTTTTACACCTTCCCCGTTTTTTACACCTTCCCCGTTTTTTTACACCTTCCCCGTTTTTTTACACCTTCCCCGTTTTATGCGCTTCTGTTGAGGGTAAGTCGCTCTACCTGGCTTGAGAATATTTCACGTTCGTGATTTACGACCTGACGTTGCTGTGGGCCCTGCACGCACAGCACCTCCGTGATGGGTGTATGTACAACTCGCCCTCCCGTCGCAGTAAGTATTTCCTACTTTCGTCCGTGGAACGTTTATGTATCATTGGTTCAGACCAGGTGGATCGTCCCACGATCAGTTTTGTTGATCAATCTGATCCATGTGGTTTCCGCTTGGTGTCCGTTGTTGATCCGTCTGATCCAAGCGGTTCGTGGAGGGTTCTTGTGTTTACAGGCAGCAGCAGCAGCAACAGCAACAGCAGCAGGTGGGGCGACTAAGGTTG
Organism: Panulirus ornatus; assembly: GCF_036320965.1. Taxonomy (NCBI): domain Eukaryota; kingdom Metazoa; phylum Arthropoda; class Malacostraca; order Decapoda; family Palinuridae; genus Panulirus; species Panulirus ornatus. The sequence continues at coordinate 25,998,466 of NC_092280.1, read as the reverse complement.
GGCCCTGGGGGTGTGGAGGTGCGGGTTGGGGGGTGGAGGGAGACCTCCTGGACTCAAAGCGTCAAGGCCGTTGGAGGTGAGGAGGGAGTGTGGTGTCACTCATGCTTAACTGGCATGAGTACGCAGACCATCCCAAGACTCACACTATACTTGTGACCATTTGTTGTCTGGTGTCACCCTCCTCATCCCCTCCAGGTACTGGGGAATTTGGGTTGATTTAGGCCGTCTACCGAACCGCGTCGTAGCTTCGGTGCGGCATCAGTGAGGAGGGATCGAAACACCGAAGCTCTGGAGCGTCGAATCAGTGAAACGTCGAAGCACGGAAAAGAACGAAGCGCTGAAACGTCGAAAACGCTAGCTCACCGAAGCGTTGAAACATCTCAGCACTAAAACGCTGAAGCAGTGAAACATCTCAGCACTGAAACACTGCAGCAGTGAAACATCTCGGCACTAAAGCACTGAAGCAGTGAAACATCTCAGCACTAAAACACTGCAGCAGTGAAACATCTCAGCACTGAAACACTGCAGCAGTGAAACATCTCAGCACTGAAACACTGCAGCAGTGAAACATCTCAGCACTGAAACACTGCAGCAGTGAAACATCTCAGCACTGAAACACTGCAGCAGTGAAACATCTCAGCACTGAAACACTGCAGCAGTGAAACATCTCAGCACTGAAACACTGCAGCAGTGAAACATCTCGGCACTAAAGCACTGAAGCAGTGAAACATCTCAGCACTAAAACACTGAAGCAGTGAAACATCTCAGCATTAAAACACTGAAGCAATGAAACATCTCAGCACTGAAACACTGCAGCAGTGAAACATCTCAGCACTGAAACACTGCAGCAGTGAAACATCTCAGCACTAAAACGCTGAAGCAGTGAAACATCTCAGCACTGAAACACTGCAGCAGTGAAACATCTCAGCACTAAAACGCTGAAGCAGTGAAACATCTCAGCACTAAAACGCTGAAGCAGTGAAACATCTCAGCACTAAAACGCTGAAGCAGTGAAACATCTCAGCACTAAAACGCTGAAGCAGTGAAACATCTCAGCACTAAAACGCTGAAGCAGTGAAACATCTCAGCACTGAAACACTGCAGCAGTGAAACATCTCAGCACTAAAACGCTGAAGCAGTGAAACATCTCAGCACTGAAACACTGCAGCAGTGAAACATCTCAGCACTAAAACGCTGAAGCAGTGAAACATCTCAGCACTGAAACACTGCAGCAGTGAAACATCTCAGCACTAAAACGCTGAAGCAGTGAAACATCTCAGCACTGAAACACTGCAGCAGTGAAACATCTCAGCACTAAAACGCTGAAGCAGTGAAACATCTCAGCACTAAAACGCTGAAGCAGTGAAACATCTCAGCACTAAAACGCTGAAGCAGTGAAACATCTCAGCACTGAAACACTGCAGCAGTGAAACATCTCAGCACTAAAACGCTGAAGCAGTGAAACATCTCAGCACTAAAACGCTGAAGCAGTGAAACATCTCAGCACTAAAACGCTGAAGCAGTGAAACATCTCAGCACTGAAACACTGCAGCAGTGAAACATCTCAGCACTAAAACGCTGAAGCAGTGAAACATCTCAGCACTAAAACGCTGAAGCAGTGAAACATCTCAGCACTAAAACGCTGAAGCAGTGAAACATCTCAGCACTGAAACACTGCAGCAGTGAAACATCTCAGCACTAAAACGCTGAAGCAGTGAAACATCTCAGCACTAAAACGCTGAAGCAGTGAAACATCTCAGCACTAAAACGCTGAAGCAGTGAAACATCTCAGCACTAAAACGCTGAAGCAGTGAAACATCTCAGCACTAAAACGCTGAAGCAGTGAAACATCTCAGCACTAAAACGCTGAAGCAGTGAAACATCTCAGCACTAAAACGCTGAAGCAGTGAAACATCTCAGCACTAAAACGCTGAAGCAGTGAAACATCTCAGCACTGAAACACTGCAGCAGTGAAACATCTCAGCACTAAAACGCTGAAGCAGTGAAACATCTCAGCACTAAAACGCTGAAGCAGTGAAACATCTCAGCACTAAAACGCTGAAGCAGTGAAACATCTCAGCACTAAAACGCTGAAGCAGTGAAACATCTCAGCACTAAAACGCTGAAGCAGTGAAACATCTCAGCACTGAAACACTGCAGCAGTGAAACATCTCAGCACTAAAACGCTGAAGCAGTGAAACATCTCAGCACTAAAACGCTGAAGCAGTGAAACATCTCAGCACTAAAACGCTGAAGCAGTGAAACATCTCAGCACTAAAACGCTGAAGCAGTGAAACATCTCAGCACTAAAACGCTGAAGCAGTGAAACATCTCAGCACTAAAACGCTGAAGCAGTGAAACATCTCAGCACTAAAACGCTGAAGCAGTGAAACATCTCAGCACTAAAACGCTGAAGCAGTGAAACATCTCAGCACTAAAACGCTGAAGCAGTGAAACATCTCAGCACTAAAACGCTGAAGCAGTGAAACATCTCAGCACTGAAACACTGCAGCAGTGAAACATCTCAGCACTAAAACGCTGAAGCAGTGAAACATCTCAGCACTAAAACGCTGAAGCAGTGAAACATCTCAGCACTAAAACGCTGAAGCAGTGAAACATCTCAGCACTAAAACGCTGAAGCAGTGAAACATCTCAGCACTAAAACGCTGAAGCAGTGAAACATCTCAGCACTAAAACGCTGAAGCAGTGAAACATCTCAGCACTAAAACGCTGAAGCAGTGAAACATCTCAGCACTAAAACGCTGAAGCAGTGAAACATCTCAGCACTAAAACGCTGAAGCAGTGAAACATCTCAGCACTAAAACGCTGAAGCAGTGAAACATCTCAGCACTGAAACACTGCAGCAGTGAAACATCTCAGCACTAAAACGCTGAAGCAGTGAAACATCTCAGCACTAAAACGCTGAAGCAGTGAAACATCTCAGCACTAAAACGCTGAAGCAGTGAAACATCTCAGCACTAAAACGCTGAAGCAGTGAAACATCTCAGCACTGAAACACTGCAGCAGTGAAACATCTCAGCACTAAAACGCTGAAGCAGTGAAACATCTCAGCACTGAAACACTGCAGCAGTGAAACATCTCAGCACTAAAACGCTGAAGCAGTGAAACATCTCAGCACTAAAACGCTGAAGCAGTGAAACATCTCAGCACTAAAACACCGAAGCAGTGAAAAGTTTTTATCGAGGATGTAAGGCATGTGTACGTGTAGGAAGAGAGGAAAGTGATTGGTTCTCAGTGAATGTAGGTTTGCGGCAGGGGTGTGTGATGTCTCCATGGTTGTTTAATTTGTTTATGGATGGGGTTGTAAGGGAGGTAAATGCAAGAGTCCTGGAAAGAGGGGCAAGTATGAAGTCTGTTGGGGATGAGAGAGCTTGGGAAGTGAGTCAGTTGTTGTTCGCTGATGATACAGCGCTGGTGGCTGATTCATGTGAGAAACTGCAGAAGCTGGTGACTGAGTTTGGTAAAGTGTGTGGAAGAAGAAAGTTGAGAGTAAATGTGAATAAGAGCAAGGTTATTAGGTACAGTAGGGGTGAGGGTCAAGTCAATTGGGAGGTGAGTTTGAATGGAGAAAAACTGGAGGAAGTGAAGTGTTTTAGATATCTGGGAGTGGATCTGTCAGCGGATGGAACCATGGAAGCGGAAGTGGATCATAGGGTGGGGGAGGGGGCGAAAATTTTGGGAGCCTTGAAAAATGTGTGGAAGTCGAGAACACTATCTCGGAAAGCAAAAATGGGTATGTTTGAGGGAATAGTGGTTCCAACAATGTTGTATGGTTGCGAGGCGTGGGCTATGGATAGAGATGTGCGCAGGAGGATGGATGTGCTGGAAATGAGATGTTTGAGGACAATGTGTGGTGTGAGGTGGTTTGATCGAGTAAGTAACGTAAGGGTAAGAGAGATGTGTGGAAATAAAAAGAGCGTGGTTGAGAGAGCAGAAGAGGGTGTTTTGAAATGGTTTGGGCACATGGAGAGAATGAGTGAGGAGAGAGTGACCAAGAGGATATATGTGTCGGAGGTGGAGGGAACGAGGAGAAGAGGGAGACCAAATTGGAGGTGGAAAGATGGAGTGAAAAAGATTTTGTGTGATCGGGGCCTGAACATGCAGGAGGGTGAAAGGAGGGCAAGAAATAGAGTGAATTGGAGTCATGTGGTATACAGGGGTTGACGTGCTGTCAGTGGATTGAAGCAAGGCATGTGAAGCGTCTGGGGTAAACCATGGAAAGCTGTGTAGGTATGTATATTTGCGTGTGTGGACGTGTGTATGTACATGTGTATGGGGGGGGGGGGGTTGGGCCATTTCTTTCGTCTGTTTCCTTGCGCTACCTCGCAAACGCGGGAGACAGCGACAAAGTATAAAAAAAAAAAAAAAAAATATATATATATATATATATATATATATATTCCTCTCCTTCCTTGCCACAGGAAAATGAAACACGATAAGTTCCAAGTGCATTTTCGTGTAATGATCGCATCATCAGGGGAGCTACAAGAAATATATATATATATATATATATATATATATATATATATATATATATATATATATATATATATATATATATATATATATTACCATCTTCTATTATCTCATTGTTTCTTCTCTCTCTCTCTCTCTCTCTCTCTCTCTCTCTCTCTCTCTCTCTCTCTCTCTCTCTCTCTCTCTCTCCCCTGGTCGTTCATTCCACGGCACAGTACTCGAGGTCAGGGGTGAGGCCCGGACTAGACACCCCCCCCCCCCTTCCCCGGCCCGCATTTCGTGACCAGGCCGACCCCGTCATCTGCTTGGCGTCATGCGCTCCGTAAACGAACTGTTTCCGGTCGTCGACAGCGGTCGTTTCGCGGAAGCCTTTGTGTGGGGGGTGGGGGGGGGGGGGGAAATTAACGATCGTTCTTCTTATGAGGACCTGTCGTCACCACCCTCCCCCTCCCCCTCCCTTTCACACACTTATACTTAGCAGCGAGTCGTGTTCGATGTACCTATAAATGTAAGTTAGGTGAACGCTAATGGATCGTTCGCGGCGATTAGAATTTGGTGAGAGTTTTACACACACACACACACGCACACACACACGCACGCACACACAGCCTAAAGTACGTGTATGTGTGTACGCACTGTACGCACATAAGCACAGTCATTAGCCTCACACATCAGCGGATGTGCGCCTCCGTCCAGCGCATCCGTGACCGTACTTCCGGACGCGGACGCGCACCACGACGTTATAAGGTATCGTGAAATCAAAACTTGAAGTACTTAAATTATAAGTAGTAGTCTTACATGTACATTGCCATATGTTCAAGATGAAATTACTTATGCCTTTGATGATCCTACATACTGAGGTGTTGTTCATCATTTCACAGATCAAGCAACAATAGCGTCAGGTCACGTGTTTGAGTCCGTGCCGCGGGGGACTTGTATGGTACGCGTAACGTTTTCGAATCCGGCTGGAACGTTTCGAGTCCGGATGTTCACTTTAGCTTTTCGTAGGAAAGCATCCACATCAGCAGCGAAAAGTGACAAATGACGTATGTTTTGGACTTTTTTTTTTTTTTAGTTCCTCGTTTTGTTGTTGGTCGATTCTTGGCATAGGCACGCCAGAAGAAAACGGGAGCGAGAGAATCCAGTCCTTGTGTTTCACTGGATTATCAAATGCTTCATTTCTGTTTCACGTCAGCGTAGCTGTTCACCCCTTCAGTAGGTGTAGAGGATCACCATCCCTTCCTCCAGCAGGTGTTGGGGGGGGGGGGGGGAGCAGAGGCTTCCCTTCCTTCAGCGGGGGTTGAGGAACAACGGCTCTTCCTCCTTCAGCAGGGTTGGAGGAACAGCGGTTCTTCCGCCTTCAGGAGGTGTGGGGGAACAACGGCTCCTCCTCCTTCGCCGGTGGTGGAGGACCAGCTGCTCCTCCTCCTTCAGCAGGGGGTGGAGGCTCAGCGGGTAGCGTGGCAGGAGTCGTTCTTGGGGATGTAGGATTCGATCCAGGTGAGGAACTTGCTGGCTCTGGAGTAGACGCCGGGGAGGCCCTTCACCGCACACTCGAACCCGTACGATGTCACCCCCAGCAGTTCCCAGCGCCCGCTCACCTGCCGGAGGAGGAGATATTAACAGCACAGTTAACAGACAACACTCACACCCGTAGATAGACTCCATAATATTACCTTCATGTATTATCAATTATATTACTGTCCCTCGCTCTTCATATCCTCCCCTTTACTTCGCACTCCCTCCACTCTCTTTCGCTAGAGCCTGTCCCTCTCCCTACCTCTTGAGCACGTCCCTCCATCTCTTTCTTCCCTCCCTTCAGACCTGCTCTCTTTCCCTCCCTCCAGATCTCCTCTCCCTCCCTCCCTCCAGACCTCCTCTCCCTCCCTCCCTCCAGATCTCCTCTCCCTCCCTCCCTCCCTCCCTCCAGATCTCCTCTCCCTCCCTCCCTCCCTCCCTCCAGATCCTTGGCCAAGCATACACCTGCCGCCTCACCTTGACGATCAGGGGTCCTCCGGAGTCACCGCTGCAGGTGTCCTTGTCGAGGCCGACGGCACACACCTGGGACGACAGGAGGGTGAAGCCCTGGTCCTGGAACTTCTCCCGCCACGCCGCCTGGCATGCGCTGTTCCCCCACACGTCGAGCTCCACCTCCTGCAGCACCTTCGCCTCGTAGCCCCCGTATTGGAGGGCGCCCCATCCTGTCGCTGCAACCGTACACACCTTTGATGGTTAAGCTCTCTCTCTCTCTCTCTCTCTCTCTCTCTCTCTCTCTCTCTCTCTCTCTCTCTCTCATATATATATATATATATATATATATATATATATATATATATATATATATATATATATATATATAGATATATAGATATATCATAGGTACGAATGCCATATATTCAAGGAACAGCAGCAGCAGCAGCCAGGTCGTGCGCAGGGTCGTACCGGTGGCAGTAGCCCCGGCGAAGTCGTTGTCGCCCGCGGGCAGGCAGATGGGTCGTATGGCCTCGGTGAAGGCGACGGCCTCAGGCAGGATGACGAGGGCCAGGTCGTTCTGGATGGCGACGTCGTTGTACTGCGGGTGGACGACGTACTTGGTCGTCTGGAGCCACACGGCGCCCGCCTCGTTGTAGGCGCTCACGTCCAGCTTGCCCAGGCCAACCTTGTGGTGGGGAGAGAGAGAGAGAGAGAGAGAGAGAGAGAGAGAGAGAGAGAGAGAGAGAGAGAGAGAGAGAGAGAATGATTGATTCCTCAGTAATGCAAGATACCTGGATTTTTTTTTTCTATCTTTGTTCCTATGATCTCGTAGTCTGTAGGATATTGCAGGTTTTCTTCTTACTTATAACAGAGGTTTCCCCCTCACCCACATCCCCCTGGTCTCTCCCCTCATCCATGTCCATCTGGTCTCTCCCTTAACCTACAGTCCCCTTGTCTATCCCCACACTCACACCCTCTGGTCTCTCCCTACGCTCACATCCCCTTGACTCTCCCCAAACTAGAATCCACTGTTTTCTTCCCTTACTCACAGGCCCCTTGGTCTACCTCCACATCCAAAGCCCCTCCGGGTCTCTCCCCACACCAAAAGAGCCCTGGTACCTCCCTACACCCATAGCCCCTGGTCTCTCCCCACACTAGCATCCATCCACTGGTTTCTCCCACAGCCCCTGGTCTTTCCCCACTGGTTACTCCCCGCACACATAGCCCCTGGTCTCTCCCCACTCTGACATCCACTGGTTTCTCCCCCCACAGCCCCTGGTCTTTCCCCACACTAGCATCCACTGGTTTCTCCCCACACCCACAGCCCTTGGTCTCTCCCCACACTAGCATCCACTGGTTTCTCCCCACAGCCACAGCCCCTGGTCTTCCCTCAGGTCCCCCTTCCCCCTCAGGACACTCACGTCGATGAGCTTGATGTTGTACCCGGAGAAGCAGTGGGCGGCGCTCAGGAGGAGAGTGTCGCTGATGATGGAGCCGCCGCACCGGAACTGGTAGGTGCCCACCGTCACCACCAGGAAGGCCATCCACGGGTGCTCGTTCTGCAAGGCAAGTTGACACAGGGTCATAGGAGGGGCGTTCCTCGTCAGATAGGCGCCTCTTGCAAGGCGGAGGACCTGGCGAATCTAAAAGCGCCCCCCGGCAGGTGTAGGACCTGGCGATCTAAAAGCGCCCCCCGGCAGGCGGAGGACCTGAAGAATCTAAAAGCGCCCCCTGGCAGGTGGAGGACCTGATGAATCTAAAAGTGCCCCCTGGCAGGTGGAGGACCTGACGAATCTAAAAGTGCCCCCTGGCAGGTGTAGGACCTGGAAAATCTAAAAGCGCCTCCTGGCAGGCGGAGGACCTGAAGAATCTAAAAGCGCCCCCTGGCAGGCGGAGGACCTGGCGAATCTAACCAACATCAGCAATCGTAGATCGCCGAACCCCTGTTAGGAAGGGTGGGATAGATCGAAGTTTACCTACCTTACCTTTCTGTTACCCTACCCTATTGTTTAGCTTACCTCAAGGGCTAGGGTTCACCCTAGGGTTGTAAGATTAACCCCACATGAAGGTAATCCATTCACACTCGTATGTATTAGATACCATCAGTTAGTCTACAGACACTTAGCCAAATGATACCTCGATGAATTAAGGGAAGATAGTAGATGGACAATGGAGTGCACTGAGGGAGACAGGTAGACGGATAGGTTGACACCATTGCCTGACACGACGCGCGGCGTCTCGACGTACTTTCCAATCCTCGGCGTCCGGAATACTGAGGAAGATTTACCGCGCTCGGGGCATTATTAAGACACGTCGCACGGTTGGCCAGTGGGCTGCATGGCGGAATCGACAAGTTTGTCCTCGATGGCCGACGTGCCCTGCTGGCGTCCCCTGGTTACGGGTCGACGTGCCCTGCTGGTTTTCCCTGGCTACAGGCCGACGTGCCCTGCCGGCGTCCCCTGGTTACGGGTCGACGTGCCCTGCTTGCGTCCCCTGGTTTCGGGCCAACGTGCCCTGCTGGCGTTCCCTATTTACGGGCCGACGTGCCCTGCTGGCGTCCCCTGGCTACGGGCCGACGTGCCCTGCTGGTGTCCCCTGGTTACGGGCCGACGTGCCCTGCTGGCGTCCCTTGGCTACGGGCCGACGTGCCCTGCTGGCGTCCCCTGGCTACGGGTCGACGTGCCCTGCTGGCGTCCCCTGGCTACGGGTCGACGTGCCCTGCTGGCGTCCCCTGGTTACGGTCGAGGGAGTCGGGCGTAGTTAGAGCATCAGGTCGAGTCATTTGGTTGTAAAGGTTGTGAAACAATGAGGGTTGTATTAGCGTCTTATGGTGATAAAAGGAAAAACAACTGCACACACAATCGCAGCTGCACTGACCACGATGATGTTGATTTATACAACCCCTGGGAGCTCTGGCAGCTTCAAGGCTGCGCTACAATCAGTAGGAGGGACAGGATGGACTCCTTTTGACGTGGGAAGTTCTTTGACGAGAGCCATCTCGTGTTTCGTTAACTGACAATGATGCAGCGTCCCTGAATTGTCTCTTGCGGTATAAACCCTAAGCAGGAGTAGTCCGGTAACACACACACACACACACACACACACACACACACACACACACACACACACACACACACACACACACACACACACACACACATTTGTTTATTCAGAAGCGGTAAGCACGTCTGTAATCAGCAGCTGCAACGCCACATGACTATTGAAGAAGACCAGACACCACCAGTGCCTCTCCCCTCCCCTCAGATTAGAGCAGCATAACGTCCTCCCTGACTCAGGCCTGCTGTTTATCCTCCCCGACTCACTGTTTATCCTCCCCGACTCACTGTTTATCCTCCCTGACTCACTGTTTATCCTCCCTGACTCACTGTTTATCCTCCCTGACTCACTGTTTATCTTTCCTGACTCAGGCTTGCTGTTTAACCTCCCTGACTCAGGGTTACTTTTTATACTCCCTGACTCACTGTTTATCCTCCCTGACTCAGGGTTACTTTTTATACTCCCTGACTCACTGTTTATCCTCCCTGACTCAGGGTTACTTTTTATACTCCCTGACTCACTGTTTGTCCTCCCTGACTCACTGTTTATCCTCCCTGGCTTAGGCTTGCTGTTTATCCTCCCTGACTCGGGCCTCCTGTTTATCCTCCCTGACTCACTGTTTATCCTCCCTGACTCAGGCTTGCTGTTTATCCTCCCTGACTCAGGGTTACTTTCTATACTCCCTGATTCACTGTTTATCCTCCCTGACTCAGGCTGTCTGTTTATCCTCCCTGACTCAGGCTTGCTGTTTATTCTCCCTGACTCAGGGTCACTGTTAATCCTCCCTAATTCAGGGATACTGTTTAACCTCCCTGACTCAGACATCCAGTTTATGAATCACATTGTACGTGATTCAGAATATACTCTGGATGGCGCTTGATGGAAAGTGAATCGTGAATATGAATAGTTCACATAAAAACTAGGTGGTATTTGTGCATTGCCCTGTCGACCGTTTAGGTCATTGACTGGGTCATAACCCAGATGGGACCTCCTCTCCCCCTTCCCACCGCCTACCCTCAGGTCATGTGTGCAATCTTCCCCAATCTGTCTCTTTCCCAGAAAGTGTGTGTGTGTGTGTGTGTGTGTGTGTGTGTGCACAAGTGACTGCAGACAGCAACAGGCCACTTGGGCCCAGACGAGACTGTGTGTATGTGTGTGTGTGTGTGTGTGTGTGTGTGTGTGTGTGTGATAGTGGAAGGGATCAGGAACGCATGGATGGTTGCAACAGGGTCGGAAAGACGACGTATTTTGACGGGAACAGCGACCAATATGAATGCAAGCTACGTGGCCTTAGGGATATATTTTGATGGGAGTGATCTTGAAGGCTAAGTCGTAATCGCACTTCGATGAGAACGACCCTGAAATCAAGTGCAGCCGGTGACATGTTTCTGCAGGGACGACCTTGAACTCAAGTCGTGGTCGTAGACATACCTCTCAGCAGGAACGACCCCTTAAACCCGTCGTGGTCGTACACATACCTTCCAGCCGGAACGACCCCCCTCACCTGTCGTCCATGAACGTACCTTGCGGGCGGCGACGCCCCCCACCACCCGCTGGGCGTCGTTTCGGTTGGCCTCCATCTCCATGGCGGCAGTGACCCCGCACGTCACGCAGGATGAGGTCAGCTTCTTGGAGGCAGCGGGGCTGGAGGCGGTGACGGTGCAGACGTACCCTCCGTGCACCAGGCCCAGGACCCGGTGGTACCGCACCACTACTTTCTTCCCCGACCGCGCCCCGATCTCCGCCTTCCTGCCAGAGAGAAAACGTGACCCGGGTATAAATCCTGCAGCATTTCGTCGTATAAATCAAAGTAACTGTAGATACTTAGGTAAGTAGATACTTAGTTAAGTAGTGTCTGGATTTTATACGGTGGCGGATAACGATGGTGTGGCCCTTGAGCACGACGACGGTACGACCCTTGAGCACGACAACGTTACGACCCCCCGAACACGACGAACGGTACGACCCCTGGAGGTTGTGAGGGAGGCTTCTTCATCATGCCCATAAGGGTCGCGTCGTGGCGTCTAAGGGTCGTACCGTCGTACTCAAAAAGGGTCGTACCGTCGTGCTCGAGATGTTGAAATTGTACGACTCTCGAGCTACGACATCTATCATAAACAGTGGTGCGCTTGATCTGATATATGCAGAAAAAAAAAAGCACACACATGAAAAAGGGAACACGGCAAGTTCCCAAGTGCACTTTCGTGTAATAATCACATCATCCGGGGAAGATACAAGAATGAGACAGAAGACGTAGAATCAGTCATTTGATATACAAGGTAGAGACGTAGCTAAGACGTCATTGGTAAACTTATCGTCTTCCATTTTCCTGATTTTTTTTTTTTTTTTTTTTGGCAATGATGTATAACAGAGTCAGCGTGACAACAGTGGCTAGCAGAAGGCCAGGGAGGAACTCAGTCGTCGCCCCACCTACAGTACGTCTCCTCCTCGTCGTCAACATCGATCTTGAGGGACTCCATGAAGCAGTTGAACTTGAGGTGGAAGTGTTGGCAGGCGACGACCAGGTTGCTGTTCTGGCTGATGGCCTCGAAGGTCTGCGTGCAGTCGTACCTGCCGAGATGGAGGTGTTCTGGATTCACTGTGGCTCTTGGGGGGGGGGGGGGGGACGCTAATTGCTGTGTGTAGGGACATAGATTTCTGTGACCTGGGGACGTTAATTACTGTACGCAGGGACATAGATTTCTGTAACCTGGGGACGCTAATTACTCTACGTAGGGACATAGATTTCTGTACCCTGGGGACGCTAATTACCGTACGTTGGGACACTAATTACCGCTTTGAGGGTAAGACACCATTTTCGCTATACCCCGTTTCTCGGACGACCTCTTAATTACTGTACCTGTGGTCATTAATTACTGTACTTAGAGACACTGATTACTGTACCTGCGCACATTAATTGCCGTATTTAGGGCAAGACGCCATGATACTATACTTGGAGACAAAGATACTTTGATCAATACATACTTGGGGACTTAGATTCTTCGATTAATACATACTTTAAGACCTATACACGTTGATTAATACATACTTTAAGACCTATACACGTTGATTAACACATACTTGGAGGCCTAGACACTTTGAGTAATGAATACTTGGGGAGCTAGATTCTTTGACTGATACATACTTGAAGACCCAGGCACGTTGATTAATACATTCTTGGAGAGCTAGACACTGAGTAATGCATGCTTGGGGACCTAGATTCTTTGATTAATATGTACCTGGAGACCAGGACACTTCGATTATTATGCTTGTAGAATGCACAATGCTCAGGCAGCATCAGTGATGTGCACAGACCTGCCGTATCGACAAAGGAACGAAGGGGTGAAGATGAACTCTTGTGGGCTGCTGGGGAGTAGACAAACTTTACCTCGCAGTGGGAACTGAGGGACTGGAAATGGAACTCATGTGGAATGTAGGAAAGGGGAGTTACATGTGAGAGGAGGGGGACATACGTGTGAGAAGGGGACATACGTGTGAGAAGAGGAGGGGGACATAAGTTAGAGAAGAGGGGACACACGTGTGAGAGGAGGGGGACTTAACGCGTGAGAAGAGGGGACTCACGAGTGAGAGACTCACTTCGTGAGAGGAGGGGCAACTCACATGTAGAGGTCCTGGCGGGAGTAGATGAGGGCCGCCTCTCCGTCGTCCAGGCGAAACGTGTGGTCGCAGTCCTGGACGGGCGTGAGGCTGCTCACGGTGACGCTGTCCCCGGACTCCAGCCTCTTGCTCTGCCGCTTCCACGACTCTGTCGACACAACACCACACTGTAGTGCGTGGCGGCGGTGGCAGCCAGCCACTACCTGCCACTAAGTAGCACAGTGTGCCCTGTTGGCACCTGCCACCGTGGGCACACTGTGGTGGTGGCGGCAGACAACGCCTGTCACACCAAGTGTTGGCAGACACACCATAACCACTTCCATCATTTCCCACCAGAATGAATAGCTACATACCACAAGAACCTCAACACACACACACACACACACACACACACACACACACACACACACACACAAAAGCCTGCGAGAAGCCATCGCTCCGTCTCATTCCTTACCAGTGGCGTCCCAAATGCCACTTGGAGACCTAAAAGAATTGATTGATACATACTTAGAGACCTAAAAACTTTGATTAATACATACTTGGAAACCTAAAAACTTTGATACATAATTGGAGACCTAAAAACTTTGATTAATACATACTTGGAGACCTAAAATCTTTGATTAATACTTACTTGGAGACTTAAAAACTTTGATTGATAAACACTTGGAGACACAGATACCTTGATTAATACACACTTGGAGACCTAGATGCTTTGATCTACACTTCTTCATATCCTAATTTCTTTCCTTCGTTTTTCTTTCCCCACAAGTTATCTCCTGGGCAGACGAGTTTGACTGGAACTGACTGACGACCCTCCTTGATGAAACTACCTGTGGCAGTCTCTGTAGAAGGGGTGAGGAATGGCCTGCAGTTTGGTAGATGATATTTCTGGTTACGGTGAGAAATACCCTGGAATGTCCATGAGTGTTGGCAGTCTGGAATGTCCGTGAGTGTTGGCAGCCTGGAATGTCCGTGAGTGTTGGCAGCCAGGAATGTCCGTGAGTGTTGGCAGCCGTGTGGGCCCTCTGGTCCTCCTGGCTGGTTCTGTCGTCAGGCTGGAAGAGTCCCCCGTAGTATTGGTGACAGTGGGTGGTGGGCTTGACTAGTGGTGGAAGTGATAGTATTTTCTTTTTTCCTGGTGTGGTGTTGGCAGAATGGGAGTCCCTTACCAGAGGTGGAACTAGGGAACGGGACGGCGGCTGGAATGACGACAACATTCGCATGATGTCATTACGGCGTTGGCGGAAGAGAGACATCGAATTCTGGCGCTGGCAGTGTCGACGTCATTCGCTTACGGTGTGGTGGCAATGTGACGGTGGCTATGGTGGCGGTGGTAGTGGTGTCAGCGTGTGGTGGTAGTGGTGTCAAGCGATAGAGAAGAAGTGGTGGGTAAGGAATAAGGTTTGGGGTGCTAGTGGTGTTAATTTCCCACCGATCCCGTGGGCAGAGGCTATATACAGACACGCAAAGGGAAAGGGAAGGGAGGGAGGCACAGTAAGGGAAAGGGTAAGGGAGGATTTTGCAACCGCGCTAAGGGAAGTGGCAGGGAAGGAGGGAGGAGGAACATTAAGGGAAAGGGTAAGGGTGGTTTCGAACGACATTAAGTGAAAACGGTAGAGAGGGAGTGTGTGTGTGTGTGTGTGAAGGCACTCGATGAGAAACGGTCTAGACCGATTAAAATTGCACGCTAAGCGTCCTGACGGTGCTGTCAGACCGTCCGTTCGGGCCCAGCGAAGACACGTTACCGTCCCGTCACACACACACACACACACACACACACACACACACACTCGCTGTTTATTTGATCGGGACGGTAGCAGGAAGCGGGTAGCTCTGGCTGATCGACACGCGAGGCAGCACCGAGTCATGGATACAGACAAAGCGTCGTGGATTAGTACCCAGTAATGGAACTTTACAGTGCTTTTTGATCCCTTGCCCCGAGGGGGATTGGCATGCGAGAGGCGTGAGTCACGAAGGGTGGGTGTCGAATGACCTTGTGAACGTGAGGAAGGGAAATAGAAATGAGGAAGAAGAGAGGTTAGGGCTCGTAAGAGAGACAATGAGAGCAAGGAAGATAGATAAATGAGAGAAAGGAAGGAGATCAGAGGCAAGGAAGTGAGGAGAGAAAAGCAAGGATTATAGAGGATTACAGAGCATAAAAATATATGGAGGTCAAAACTTAGAACGTTTTAGGCTTTAGTAAACTTGAGGGACCTAGATTGTGGTGGTCACCATGGGCTTACGACCTTCCGCCCGCTGACATTGGTCAAGGAGAAGGAAAAACGAAAACGTGTTCAGAGGACAGCCTCACGGAACCCACGCTCAGAGGCGACGTCAAGTGACGCAAGGTCCAGCTTACCCTTGGGGTATGTATGGAGGGCAGGGGGGTTAATATGTGTCGGTGGAAGACAAAAAACGGCGATGGAAGAGGTAGGGGGGAGGGTAGAGACGAGGTAGGAAGCATAAGTGGAGGTGGATAGAAAATCACGTTGTAAGTAGAAACCATCGTCGAAAGTAGTAACCAAGTTAAGAGGAAGGAACAACACAGTAGCGCACCCTCGATGTGTTTAAAGTCGGAGAACGGTGGAATGGTATTGCTCAGTGGTGTAACCACTCACCCCTGCCATTTTTCCCTCTTTATACGTTTCATGTTACCAACACAGTCTTCCCTCTCAACACGAACATATTCGATCCGAAACTATATAATATCCCCGCTGCCAGCTTTTTCTATCCTACCTTAGGAAATGAACGAGTTATTGACAATTAGTTAATCAGTCGTAGTGCGTCTGACAACTACTTCGGCGTGTTTACGTTTTCCGTTTGTTTAAATTTTCTCTTTCTTAAGAGACATTAAGCTTTCCTGTAGTTATAATTACATACTTTTGTTTCTTCTGTTGCAGATATTTTTTCAGTCTGTTGCTGCCATTACGTTACCTGTGAAGGATTAAGGAAAAGCGTAAATTTTTTGATCACTTCTGGGGAAGGATGGTGTTTAGTCATGGCTGAGATGTGGCTTATAATTTCGTATTTAAAGTATCGCCATATTGGCTTAAAGTAGCCTATGTGGTGATATTAAAGCCATGAATTATCAGTAGATTAACTGGAAATCTTTTGTAACATGATAATGCCTATGTAGTCTTGCTTGATTGACAGCCATACAGTAGCCTTCCAGTCGTCAAAATGCTATCTCAATGATAGCAGTTCGACTTTATTGAAGTTCCACCTAACTACTGGGAAAACTGAAATCTTTTTAAGTATAAATTGTAGAGGAAATACCAAAGAAAAATTCATCTACAGCAAAGAAAAAAAGTATTGTTTAGGTATACAAGAATACGTGAAATAAAATGAGTAAGAATGGAGATACTGATATTGTTCGACTGTGTTTATGGCTTGGAGTTAATCATAGAAAACGAATCTGCGCTCAAGTTTTCTTTGAAGATTTTTTTTTTTTCCTACAGCGTCGTGAGAGTTTGACAATATTCATAACAGCGTACATATAAATATTTCATCATGGATAATATCTCAAGTATGTGTAAGTATTCATTACCGATAAGTTCTTAAACTGATGCTCTTGTTATTCCACTATACTTGGTACTTAATGCCTTTAAATAGGCTGGAGAGAGAGAGAGAGAGAGAGAGAGAGAGAGAGAGAGAGAGAGAGAGAGAGAGAGAGAGAGAGAGTACGTAATCTTAAGATTACTCTTAACATCTAAATGGAGTATCAAGGATTTTCTGTAACTGGTGGATGCAATATGTTGACCTTGACGGTCTAGATGACCCTGGTGGTTCACAGGCCCGAAGCCTAGGTAGCCAAGTCATCGAACGAACCCCCTTTCCTTAACGACCTTTTTAAAAGAGTCGGGTCTTACAGACACCTAAAGAACTCTGATTTCTTCATTCTTTTTTCTTTTTTCTTTATCATTCTCACTCATTCAAGGTGGCCGTGAATGGAGGACCCATATTATGTCGACTGCTGAATAGAAAAAAAAAAAAAAACTCATGCCCTCCTCATTGATTCGCCTCACTCATGAAACGATGTTCCTCACTTGGTTGCCTCAGGCCTTCCCTCCACACCTGGTACCTCCATGGTATGGTGATTCCCTCCTCCTACCCCCACCAGTGCCTGGTCGATACCCTCCACTCCCTTAAGAAGACCCAATTTAGAACCCACCAATTTGTCACCTACCAATTTGGCACCCTCTTTATATAACTTCATGGAGGTCGTCCTTGGACACTGAAGGACATCATGGAGGTCGACCTTGAACACTGGAGACCATCATGGAGGTCGACCTTGAATGCTGGAGACCATCACGGAACACCTAAGACCATTGTGGAGGTCGCCCTTGAACACTGAAAATCATCATGGAGGTCGTCTTTGAACACCTTACACCATCATGGAGGTCGACCTTGAACTCTGAAAATCATCATGGAGGTCGTCCTTGAACACTGAAAATCATCATGGAGGTCGTCTTTGAACACCTTACACCATC
Source organism: Panulirus ornatus (assembly GCF_036320965.1). Lineage (NCBI taxonomy): Eukaryota > Metazoa > Arthropoda > Malacostraca > Decapoda > Palinuridae > Panulirus > Panulirus ornatus. The sequence goes on along the minus strand of NC_092280.1, from coordinate 25,980,830 downwards.
ATGGAGGTCGACCTTGGATAACCCGAGTCCATTAGGAAGGTCGTCCTTGGAGACGCAGACACGCAGGGGCTCTACTATCAATGTACATGTATAGTTATCGCAATGGATATAACGTGTGATGGAAGGGCTAGCCTCTCTCTCTCTCTCTCTCTCTCTCTCTCTCTCTCTCTCTCTCACACACACAGTAGGTGTCCGCCCGCCGCCCCTCTCCCTCCCCCAACCCCCCCTTCAAAAAAACGACAGCTTGATAAGAGCGCCGACCGTTGTGGTCTGTGCATAATTCATGGCCGTTTTAGCACGACACCTCTCCACTGGCCACCTTCCAGCCCACGGCTGGATCGATGGCGACACCCACAAGCCTTCGACTCTCGTGGGTGGCGCTGGGCGACAGCGCGCGAGCCGTGCACGATGAGTAGAACCGTCTCCCAGGCTAACGTTATTCCAGCGATGCGAGAGAAAGATTGGCCAGGAAGAAAAAAAAATATCAAAAGAAATTTAGAAGCGCTCTCTCTCTCTCTCTCTCTCTCTCTCTCTCTCTCTCTCTCTCTCTCTCTCTCTCTCTCTCTCTCTCTCTCTCTCAAGCTTTCGACCGTGCTTCGAGGCAGTGTTGTATCATCAAGGATAACAGAGTCAAGTGGTTTGAAATACGGCCGAAGACTCGGTGCTTCTGTAACCATTGGACTGACTAGTTCCTTCATATTACGTGTGTGTGTGTGTGTGTGTGTGTGTGTGTGTGTGTTACTGTAATATCTTTATCCTGTACCGATCAGGATCGTTTATATTAGATCGCTACCTTATACTGGATTACACTCGACATCGACTGTAATCCGATAACTCTATAGATTTGTAAGGGGGAACCATTTTGGAGGCAAGTCGAGGTCATATTGACACACATCTGACGTTTCCCTCCATAGATACGTGTATTGACCGCAATCCATGTGTGTTACGACATAGGTCCAGGTGCACCGGTAGCCTCTTGTTTGCACCTGTCGACAGGCGAGGCTAAACACGTTTTGTTTACCCCTTAGGAACCCTGGTGTTGGTAACAGTGAGACCCAGCCAAACTTTTTCGTGGTATCGGTTGTCTTTCGTTGAACCACTTTAGGTCGACGGTGCGACGCTTGAGCACGACGGTACGACCCTTGAGCAAGACGGTAAGGTTCTTGAGCACGACGGTACGACGCTTGAACACGACGGTACGACGCTTGAGCACGATGGTACGACGCTTGAGCACGACGGTACGACGCTTGAGCACGACGGTACGATACTTGAGCACGACGGTACGACCCTTGAGCAAGACGGTAAGGTTCTTGAGCACGACGGTACGACGCTTGAACACGACGGTATGACGCTTGTATGCGACGGTACGACGCTTGAGCTCGACGATAAAGTTCTTGAGCACGACGGTACGACGCTTGAGCACGAAATTAAGGTTCTTGACCACGACGGTACGACGCTTGAGCACGATGTAACGACGCTTGATAACGACGGTAGGACGCTTGAGCACGACGGTACGACGCTTGAGCACGACGGTACGACGCTTGAGCGCGACGGTACGACGCTTGAACACGACGGTACGACGCTTGAACACGACGTGCGACGCATGAACACGACGGTACGACGCCTGAGCACGGCGGTGCGACCCTTGAGCAAGACGGTAATGTTCTTGAGCACGATGGATGCGACTCTTGAGCACGACAGAACGACCCTTGAGCACGACAGTTCAGGTCTAGGTCGAGGGCCAGACCATCATATCCAGAGGCGTAGTACGGTCGTGCTCAAAGGACTAGGTCGTTGTTAGTCGGGGGTATATAAGGATACGTCGTCGTACTCAAGGATCGTACCGTTCTGCTCAAGGGCCGTACCGTTCTGCTCAAGGATCGTACCGTTCTGCTCAAGGATCGTACCGTTCTGCTCAAGGATCGTACCGTTCTGCTCAAGGATCGTACCGTTCTGCTCAAGGGCCGTACCGTTCTGCTCAAGGATCGTACCGTTCTGCTCAAGGATCGTACCGTTCTGCTCAAGGGCCGTACCGTTCTGCTCAAGGACCGTCTGCTTAATGTTTCCGCTTTGTTTAGACTTGATCGATCGCCTTTTCAACAAGTCCTTTAAGGGTTACTTACTCATATTCTACACACCACAGAATAGCTCTTAGAGAGCAAGAGCAGAAACTCGCATCGCATTACCTTCAACCTGTCCACGCGTGTCAAGAATTAGATTGACAGGTGATTAAGCGTGACGGAGCCGAGGACATACCTGATGTGTTGCCGAACGTCCCGTGGCGGGGTAAGGGAGCCTCCATCTTGGTCACGTTGCTCAGGGGGGACCTGTTGTTCAGCCTCAAGCCGAGGATGACCCGCCCCCCGCGTGCGGCGAAGGTCGACCTCCAGCAGAAGGCGACCAGCGCCAGCCGCAGCAGCAGGAGGTGATGTAGGGGCCTCATATCTTGGGGTCGTCGCCTGGGGGAGGCGCCTCCTCCTCCTTCCCTGGGGTTCGTGGTAGAGACCCCCCTGCTCAACTGAGGAGCGTGGGAGAGGCACCAGCTCAGAGAACGTGGTTGAGGTACCTGGAGAGCGTGGGAGAGGGACCTGCCCACCTGGGGAGCGTGGGAGAGGCAACTCTTCACCTAAGGGGCATGTAGGAGGCGCCTGCTCACCAGTGGAGCGCGTGAGAGGCACCTGTTCACCTAGAAAGCATGGGAGAGGCACCTGTTCTCGTGGGGGTCGTGCGGGTGAGGCACTTGTTCACCTGGGGGTCGTGCGGCGAGGCACCTGTTCACCTGGGGATCTTGCGGCCTGGCACCTCTTCACCTGGGGAGGCAGTGACGGGCGACGAGGGGGTCGGGACTTCCGTCACCTACTGACCCGTCATGGACACTCACGGTGTGCCACTCGCGTCCACCTGACGCCCACGTCCGATTCTCCTCTCACGGTGCTGACTTGGGCTTCCTCCTCCTCCTCTTGACCATATCTACCCTCCTTTCGTCCACAGGACCACCAAGAAGTGCACACCCGTCATTCTAATTTGCATTTTCTCATCAATTATTCCATTCGATGTTGATAAACGAGTAAATGAAGTGGTAATTCCTCGTTAAACGTCAAAGCGACGTTTGGATGAGCTTGTGGACATACCCGACTCTCTTACCTCCAGCGAACATCTGTATCCTGGTAATTGTCCCTCGCAGCCCATTGTCTGACCCTATTATTCCCCGTAGCTGACGACTTGTCTCGTTTTACATTATATTTTCAGTTCTCCTTCCCTAAAGCCTTGCTCTCTGTAGAGGCCAGTTGAACGCACGCGTCGTTTGAAAAAAAAAAACTTCGATGCGCGTCGCTCACTCTCGAATCGTGCAGTACAAACGTTTGCTTTAAATGTTTGAGTGTTTTTGGCGTTTGATCGACAAACAGGGACGTTTGATTGTGACTTCACCTGTGGTGCACATCACGATTCATAATGTGAATATGGATTGTGCGAAATTGTATTCCAGATGCAACACACGCATCCACAGGCACAACACGAGGTTGACGCAACACAGGACAAGCATCCAGAGGCACAGCACACACACACACACTTGCAACACAACGGTCCACAAACACAGGATAAGCTTGCAGCACAAGTACCCAGAGGCACAACACACATACTTGCAACACTAACGTCCACAGACACACTATAAACATGCAGCACAAGCGTCCAGAGACACGCTATAAACATGCAACACAAGCGTCCAGAGACACGCTATAAACATGCAACACAAGCGTCCAGAGACAAGCTATAAACATGCAACACAGGCGTCCAGAGACACGCTATAAACATGCAACACAAGCGTCCTGAGACTGAGTATAAACAAGCAACACAAGCATGCAAAGGCGCAACACCTGCTTTTATACCGCAAGGAAGACCTATATATTTGTAAATTGCCAATATTGACTTGTCTCCTACCTGTGACCATCTCAGTCATCCGCTGCCCCTGTGTGGTGAACCAGTGTTTATTCACGTTCTTCTTCACCATCTTCCTCTCTCTCTCTCTCTCTCTCTCTCTCTCTCTCTCTCTCTCTCTCTCTCTCTCTCTCTCTCACACACACACACACACACACACACACACACAATTTGTTGAACATCGGCCTCTGGGAACTCTGGTACCGCGCCTCGTGAGGAGCTGTATGACTCCCAGCGTCATCCAGTTGATTTAGGAACTTAAAAGACTGTTGTAATCATCAAGTCACCTCTCTCTCTCTCTCTCTCTCTCTCTCTCTCTCTCTCTCTCTCTCTCTCTCTCTCTCTCTCTCTCTCTCTCTCTCTAAGTTAAACAGCCGGTGTAGCCTTTGACCTTTCGTTGTAAGCCATCTTTCTCAATTCCGATGCCGTCTTGATTGCTTTTCTCTGGACTTTCGTGATCCATGTCTTTGTGCTTCTTAAATCGCGGTGATCGGACCCCCGAGAGGGGCATACTCCAGTATGGTGTGAATATCGTACCAAACACACCCCTTATCCAGGTACTTGATATTGGCCAGCAGACATTATACTTCTTTTTCCATTCTCCTGATGTGAAGCTCTGGCGACGTATCAGGTACAGTATCAACCGCTGGATCTCTTTCACACATCGAATCCCGTGGCTTATTTCTCGCTAAGTGGTGTTCATATCTGGGGGTCTTTTTTCGCTCTGCCGTATCCTGATAACCTTGCACTTACTTAGGTTAAGTCCCATCGTCCATTTGTCTGAAGAACTTTGAGTTTCGTTCAGGTCTTCCTCTGTTAGCTCCAACAATTGATTTCATACCTGATTTCTCTCATGACTTTGGTACAAGTTATCTATACTCGCTAAGAATAGCAACGGACCCGAGACAGAACCCAGCGGCACCCTATTTTCAACCTCGACCCATTTGGGAAATGCGCCTCTTCGGCTGCATCCTCTATTCCTCTCCGCCTGTAGCTCCAGCATCTTAATCAACCTCCGATGGGGGAGAGTGTCAAAGGCTTTCTTGCACTTTAGGAAAACTTTTATCTAACCCATCCATCTCTTTGGTCTACTAAGGTCGAGTTCACTCACACCTGTCTTAAAAATCCAAGAGGTTCGTGATGCGGGACGTCTTTTCACTGAAGCCGTGTTGTCTCTCAGTTGAGAAAGTGTGTTTGTGTGTGTGTGTGTGTGTATATGAATAAGAGCGCGTGCTTGCGTCTGTAAGAAATTACTTTCACACTTGTTTTCATTTGCTCATGTAAGGGTAACTTGTTAAAAGAGTTAGATTAACAGTTAGTTACAGTTCATCCCTCCAAACGTGCTCATCTCCCTACCACATTTATTACAAAGCTCATCACAGTAATAACACTAATCGTAAGCAGGCGGCATCTGCGTAGACTTGAGGTCCGTTTTCTGTTGAGAATGCGAAACCAGCGGCCGCAACTGACGCCAAGCCAAACTGCTCAGTCGACAGTTGGCTTTTTTGGTGGAGAGACGAAAGCGTGTTTAGCCAAGAAGCTGGGCTCCCAGGTGGAAAAGTTTGTGACACTGGTAAAGTACAGTGATCACCGGGTAAACCTCCCTCACTGAACCTGTTAAGGTAAGGTTTATATATAGTTTTTACAGAAGCTCATGTGTGTATAATCATTTCCCGTAACAATGCGATAATGGAGAGTAGATGTTGGATTGTATTGTTCCCTGACCGGACTAAGCTTAGGCGGGAGACGCAATTGTGGAAAAAAAAATATATATATATATACGGGATTGGATTCGAACCTCTCCGTCACTGGGAGTACTATGTTGAATGAATGAAAATCACAACAATACTCTGTAGTTCTTCACCGTCAGCTTGTATCTGTGGCGTATTAACCAGTGTAAACAACGGGTTTTTTGGGTGCACATTGACGTGACGTGACTTTCACGCCACCACTGAAGCTTGGTCAGCCGACGGAGTCGCCGAATTACGCTAAAAATAAGCTTAGCTGAACTGATATTCTATCTGTGGCGATTAGGGATAAAGGATGGTAATGGATATTGATTAAGAGCTACGATAGCAGGGGATGCATGGCGGGGTTAAGGTACGGTGAGTGAAGGGTGAGCTTAAGCAACTAGGGGAGGTGTTACGTGCCTCAGAGGGTGAGGAGACGCCGTTGCTCGGCGTCTCACAGGGAGGAGGGTGAGGGAGTGGAGTGAGGGACTGGACGTGGGGGGTTAGGTTGTTGGAATAGTCGCTCCCATGTCGTCACTGTGAACAGGATAGCCATGGCCACCGTGAGTTATTTACCCTATAGATTGATACTGGAATTTACACACACACACACACACACACACACACACACACACACACACACACACACACAACAGTTCAAGAGTGCGAGCGGCAGAACAGTAGAGATTGACCGCAGGCAACAGGACAAGACTGCAAGCATCATGAATTACGAGCAACAGGGGAAGGCCGCTAGCATCAGACCCCAGACTATACAGAATGAGCGTCTCTTGTGACGCGTGACGGTCAGCTGGGGCCCATGTTACTGGCCTGACCTTGAGGTTGCATAACGTGGCAGAAAACAGGAAGAGGGGGGGGGGGTACCTAGGCTAACAGGAAAGAGGAGGGGTGCGAGAGGGTAACAGGGAGGGAGGGGTAGTATCACGCCAAGGTCTGGCCTCCGCCAAATCCACTGCACAGGTTAGGTAACGTGGTACACTGTACCGCCGCGCGTAGCTGTACCGTACCCTCAGGAACACGACGGTACGACCTTTCTGAACACTACTTGCACGATCCGTGGGTATGTTAGCCTGATTCACACGGGCTCCTTGTATCTAAGGGTCGTACCGGTGTGCTTAAGGGTCGTGCTGTCGTCTTGCAGATGGCGTTAGTTCGAACTAAGCACACAAACACACCGCTGTAGTAGTGTTAGCTGAGGTGTATGTGTGTGTGTGTGTGTGTGTGTGTGTCTGTGTGTGTGGGCCAGGCCAGTTAAATTGGGAAATTTTTGCCGTTACTGTAACATCATTTAAAGGAGGTGGCATATTTAGCAAGATTTTGGGCACGTGATGTTTACATCCTCACACTTAGCCTACCCTAATGAAACCAGACGTAATCTAACCCAACCTAACTCAACTCACCCTAACTTACGTTAGATAAACAGCCACCTAACCTTCATCAAACACGTATACAAAACCCTAACATAACCTATCCACTTCAAGAGTCCAGAAAAATAAGAAAATAAAAGATTAACGTAACTTATTTGCATATTCTTGCAGATCGCTTCCCTCGCCCCTCTATCGCCGAAGTGATATTAGCAGGCGAGAAGAGGGTCTGCGCGCGCACGGCAACGCGTCGGCGCACCAGGCGGAGCAGCTGTCGTCCCGGCCGTCACGCACGCGTCCTCCGCGCCAGGTAAAGTCTCCTCATCTTGATGGCCTTACATACGTCATCTTGAAACGGTAATTCCCCGCCCCGTCAAAGATCTGCTGAGTCTACACGGTTCGTCTTTTCCCCCCCTCAGCTTAATTAAGCTGCCTTTGGTAGAATGTTCGTAACGGGAAGTCAAGTCTACCTCCCTCAGCTTAGAGTTCGATATGGTACGCCTCTGACTCAAGCTTGACTCAGTGATATACGCTAACCATACCTTTTTCCCGTCAGCTTAATGCGATATTGTACGGTAACTTGACTGTAAATGTTTCCTGTATCATTTTTCCCTGTTTTGCTCCTTATGTCTACATAAATCGTCTATGTCTTCTTTTTTTTACAGTAGGCGAGCAACGGTGACACCAGGGACGAAATGATAATGTTGCGGTGAGGATGACGTGATGAGCAGCAGCAGGAGGAAGCAGCAGTCAGAGGCCCAGAACAACAGGCGAACCTGTGCAGTCCAGCAGTAGGTGAGGTTAGCTGCTCAGCCCTACATAAACACCGTTTTCTGTCTCGTGTTATTATTATTATTATCATTATTATTATCATTATTATTATTATTATTATTATTAGTAGTAGTAGTAGTAGTAGTGGTAGTAGTACTCGTATTTATTTATTTATTAGTTATCATTGTCCGTATTTTTCTCGTATTTTACATGTTTCCGTGTTCCTTTTTTTTACCCAGCATAAACAAACTCCACTTTTTTTCTAATATTCTTTGGCTTTGTTCAACGTTTGACTTTTCATGGGCTCAAGGACCATGTACTGAGTTTGATATTAAGGGTAGATCCGTCATACCATCGTACTTAAAAAGAGGTCGTGCCATCGTACTTAAAAAAGGGGTCGTACCATCGTACACAAGTGGTTACACTAAACTGACACTCAAAAAGCAGAACTGCAGTAATAGTTTTTGCCGGACTCGCGATCTTCCCTCACAGTCCCCCAGCAGGTAATGGCGTCGGCAACCCTATCACGACCCTATTTGCGGTCGTCGTCAAGCGCGCCTGTGGGTTACCACAGCCCCAACGGCGGCAGCGCCTCCCACACCATCACCAGTTATTAAGGATGAACGCCATATGCCGAGCAGGATCGGCAGACACCATATCTCTCAGCCTTACTGAATGGTTTCTCCCGAAGATTATGGAATGATTAAGGTCATGAAGCCGGAGTCCCTGGCATTGTTGGTCCGCTGGTTCATTGACCTGGGCGTCTCTGGATGGCTCGTGTGTCGCGTTCCCCGAGTACGGTAAGTACGACCCTTGACCGCCTGGTTACGACCCCTTGAGCACCTGGTCACGACGACCCCTTGAGCACCTGGTCACGACGACCCCTTGAGCACCTGGTCACCACGACCCCTTGAGGTTGGCGATGGCGTCCTCTGGGGTATGATGACCCGGCCTTTGACTCGCCACTTGAAGCCCAAGTCCAGAGGCTAAGGTCGTCTTAGTCAAGGGTCGTACCATCGTCGTCAAGGGTCGTATCGTCGTCGTCAAGGGTCGTACCGTCGTGATCCAGGGAGTTGTTTACTGCAGGCGATGATCGTGTCTTAACGAGCCAGGTCTTTACGTGGAGAACATATGGCCCAGCACAGGTGGTGGGACACGGCCGACATGAGCGTAGCCCGGGGTTGTAGCGCATCGGTGCGGTGAGCGCGGCAGACGGTGGACAGGTGGTGAGCGCGGAAGATGGTGAAGGACAGGTGATGAGCACAGCAGATGGTTAGATACAACTGGTGGTACGGAAGATGGCGTAGAACAGGTGGTGAGCACGGCAGATGGTGAGGGACAGGTGGTGTGCACGGCGGATGGTGAAGAATAAGGTAACTTTCTTCCGACACCATCTGGTGGGTTTTCTACCTTACGTGACATAACATTGCTATAGCAAGCGTTATTCCATTGAGCATTTTATCATATCCCAGGCCTTTGTTGCAGGTATGGAGGCGATATTCTTGTTCCTGGTGTCAGCAGCGGGAGTCAGCCATTGTCAGGCGTCTGACGTACCGTCAGCGGGGCATGGTTTCTCCAACAGCGTCTCTACCACGCCCTCCAAACATCCTCCTCCTCGCGTGACTGCCGCGCCGCCTTCCACCTCTCCTAGGGCCTCCGTTTTCTATGATGGATCGCCACCACCTCGGCGACACACCTCGAGAGACAGAAGCGTCACCAGCTCTCACGGAGACCCTAGCGGTATTGGGAAATCCTCGTTGACACTAAGCCAAGACTATCTGGAAAAGATCTTGGACGACACAGGAGAACTGGAGTGGTTCCAGGGCGGGAGGTACAGCGGCGGACCTGCCGTTCTCACTACAGACGTATACCAGGGCAAGAGAATGCTGGTGTACAAGCTGGCTCCCGGCGATGTGTTCGCAGGCAAGCGAACAGCAGCAGCAACCAGGAATCACGAAGATATAAAGCAATCTCAAAGCAATGCTGTTTATTTCGACGGTTACGAAAACCCACACGAATATTCGGATTCCAAGGTTGTGCTGTCCGGATACCGTAGGTATAAGGGGAATGATATTAACCGGAATTTCATTCGTCGTCCTATATCCAAATGGAGCGTGCAGTACCTGAAGGCGCCACAGCCTCTCGCGTCCATGGCGAACCCTTACCTCCCGTCTGGCAGTAATGATCTAAGCCCCGGTTTCCGCGCGAGACCCAAGCACAAACCGGGGCGACGAGTGAAGGCCGCCGGGACGGTTGGAGGCGCTGGTGTCGGCGCGCAGAAGGAGGTGGTCGCGGTGATGCAGCGGCAGGTGGCGAAGACGGTGCAGGCGGCGCGGAACGCGGGCCGCGGAGTCTGGCTCTCCCTCCTGCTTCTCCATTACCTGGGTTTCCTCCCGCAGCTGCCGGGCCTCCCCAGACACACTGACCCGGACGAAGTTACGCACACTGTGGTCAACACTCCCTAAAAAGGTCTATTCCGACTCTGGTAATGATACGGTGGGCTCGGAGGTGACCGGTCAATGTACGTTGGCCGATTATGCCTCGGTACAACTTGCCAAAGTTTAAAGTACTAAGAAAATATTCATATACACTTCCCCTTTAGAACTAGTAACTGTTGGTCATGTCGTCGTCTCCTAAAGAGTGGAATGCAGTACAAAGACGATTTGTATGTCAGAATAAAGTCGTGGAGACTGCGCTTTGTGTTTATCAGATAGTTTCAGTTCTTATGAATAAAATGAATGATAGCAGCACTCCAGCCATGCTGGGTGTCACTGACGATACACACATGATAGCTGGTCCTTACACCACAAACATCAACAAAAGACACGGACACCATAAACGCCATCAGAACACATACTGGCACAAGATCTAGACAAGAAAAAGAATATCTGTAGTGCCTTCAACAAACTTCGCTTCATCCTATATTACGTCTCGCATGCCTGGTGTCAAGAGCAGATATATCCAAGCTGCAGACCACTTAGAACAGTCGTAACAGTCACCGCCTGCTTAACCACAGACATTCAACAACACAACAAAAGAACTCTTCCAGTACAATATCATCTCAAAGTGCTCAGCACTTGGACTCGCTCTAACCGCTCCATAACCGACCACCAAACCTCCAGTAGAGATGAAAGACTAACCCAAGCTTCATATTTCAGAAGTATGTACTCACACACACCAGCAAACGCAAAACACGTATGCACACCGAAACGACCTGACCTCCGCTAAACAACCAACTTCCCAACTCATCTTTATATCACCGTCTGACCAGTTGTATATCCATTTGAAACCACACACCCCCAGACATGCACAAGTTACTCTTTCTCGCATCTGTTCTGGACATCACCCATCTTTACAAATTTACAAACATCAATATATTATCAGACCACGCCAACCTAGCTGCAATTTTCACAGTGACAACACCGAACAACTCTCATTTGCCTTGTGCAAAACCTGCGGAAATCACGTTGTATATGTTGACCTGTGGTTCCGTTCGATGGACATGGATGGCTTTCTGAGTGCTCGGTACCTCCGTAGAAAGGGATCGTAGGGTAGGAAGGTAAGGTAAAGTATATGTGTGTGTGTGTAGGTTGGAACTAATGTAGTTTTAAACACTGTTTTCTTCACCACATCGAACTCTTTACATATTTCATGTCCATTTATACTTCTTGCGACATGATAATTTTATGTTTTTACTCACTGTCATTGTACGCATAAAACATGATACAGTGTTTTTAGATTGAGTGAATGAAAATAAGGCACTAAGCTGATCTATTTAACGTAGTCTACTACTAAATCTCGTTTTCTTTTAATGTGGTGCTTCATATGTAATGCATGAGGGGGATCTCTGTCAAGTTACTTATACAACTCTTTATCACTGTGTAGTTCTCGTATGTATTTTGTACGTGTACATTCAAACCACAACTCAGGCGTGTATATAGAAGAGGTATTTATCTGATAAAGTATTTACGCAACTCTTCCGTAATAAAGTAAAAAAATTTTCTGTTCGAACTTGAATTTCCTTATTTAGGAACAACATAATCAGTCTAGTTGATTACCCTCTTGATCACAATGGTATGTACCACCCTTGCGCTTGATGGCATGATAATTTCGACCCAGCCTTTGATAATTAGGCCCGCACGTTCGTAAGAGAATAATCAAAACTTGTGACAATCTTGACTTGGGTACAGATCCTCAACGCTTTACCTCTTAAGTGTAGCGTTGGATCGGAACTGGGACAACCACTTGGACAACGGTATTAAGTACTTTGGTAAATGCTGGATCTTCCAGCTTTCCTGCCAAAACTCATGTGTTAGGGAACGTGCAAAACATTAAAGAGCATTTTACGGGGAGATATGTTGGGTCGGGAAAATAGCCTAATTGATTGTTAGATACAATTTTTGTTTTCTTTTGAATGTCTTCCCACTTCCTCATAACCTGTTCGACATTTTTGTTTTTGTTTTTTTGTTTAGTCATTTATTTAATTTTTTCGTCCAGGTCTTACGATAGTCTCGATGACGACTTCTCCATGGCTGAAGCTCTTCCCGAAGGAAAGTTCCACTGGGAACCATTACCAAAGGTTAGTTCACATTAATGAGTTCCAAGTAGCTGAGCTTAACTCATATAATTGATCTACGGATCCAGTACGAACAATTCCACCTATTTCCAGTGTGTATGTGAATTTGTTAGGAGGCGAAATACATTTTGTTAAAGTTGAACTCCAGTACCAGGGCATAATTTTTTTTTATCACTGAACCCCAATACCATAGCATATATGATAGTCGTGTCACGCCAGTCGTGCTCCACGCCAGAGCATAATCATTAGCACAGAGCTCCAATATACGTATAGGTTTAACTGAGGCAGACATGTCTGCGTTTGTAATACGAGAGCAAAACGTTCATCGTAAATGTATCAAAAAGAAATCATTATCAAGGTAGCATTTTTTTTTCTTCTTTTTGTCCCATTTGACCTCAGTGTGGCGACGTGAGTAAATCAAATGACCCCTTACGTCACATTCAAAGGGACCGGGCACCCTCTGTGCGTCTCAGATGATAAGAGCCGATAAGACTTATGTCACCGATGAAAGAAAAAAAAAAAAAGAATCGACATTACGGCACTGCATTCCAACCCCACTTGACCTGATGAGGATCAGGTCTCGTACTCTGGAACGTGTGTTTGATGGTTGTACCTACGTGTTTCAATGATAGTTATCTAAGGTACTTCAGTGTTATCATATATATATATATATATATATATATATATATATATATATATATATATATATATATATATATATATTGGCTCGAAATAGGATGTGTCGTGCTTTAATCATACACAAAAGTAAAGAAAGGAAGATTCTCGTGGTAGATTGGTACATGATATGAAATTGGCCTTTTCTTTGTTTAAATTTTTGTACGCTCAGCGGTCGGCATGAACCTATTTTGTTGCATTTGTGCCAACATGGGTAAAAGGTTATTGATGATGTTCAGCATCTTTCGTCATCTAGCGTTGCTGATTTTGAATCAGAAAGAATTTCATTGAGGTAGTTTATCAAAAAACGAAAATAGTGTAATCGAGTAAACAGGAGCTGCTTCCGTAGCACAGGAGAAATAATCGGTTCTAGACTTGCTGTATGGCTCCTTTGACCGCGACTATATGCTCTTTGAGGACGACAATACTGCCCTAAGGGACGACGGTACGAACCTTGAGCACAGCGCTTCGAAACCTTGAGCACAACACTTCGAACCTTGAGTCTAACATCACTTGACCTATAATGATCCATTTCCAACTGTTACCATAAGAACTACTACTATTACTGAATAACATCCTCGCGATCAATTTTCATTCTTCACTTTGTCCTATATGAAGCAGGAGACGTAGATTTCTTTTTAATATGAATTGCATAAATTGGTGCAAAAAAATCATATGAAAAGGGAAATTCGTGAATAGTATAGTTAGTCCTCTATTCATTTTCTACAATTTCAAAGAGAGTGTTATATTTAGGGGTTCCTGAGTTAAAAGATATATCTTATATGAAAATTGTAAAAGGTTGCGTGATATTATTATGAAAGACTTTTCATACTGTGATACTGACTTTGAAAAGGAAACAGTTAACTGATCCATTGATATGATATAAGATTTCATATGAGACTACTACAATTGACAGGGTTATCATATCTGCCATTGCGTGTCACTTTTATCTATCTTAACCACGGTTTTGCGCCTTTACCTATCTATATTTTTATTTATTTTACCATTCATCTTCCATATGACTCCCGATGACTTTCGTACACCACTTAATCTTTCCGTAGACGATGAACTTCTTACATAATATTCTTATCTTCGTTCGGTCTCTTTAATGGAAAAAGGGAGAATAAATTCATGAAATGAATTTAAGGATGCTGAACAAACTTCTAACTGTCTCAGTTTTCTAGTTCTCTGCTAGAGAAGTTTGAAGGGTGACTGATCACTCGATCAATTGTTATAGTGATCTGTGTTTATGTGTTACGTGGAGAGAGGGTTTTGCGCTCGTGTTGCCTCGTGTCGCGTCGGGTTACGTAATGACTGTTATCACTGAGTGGAATGGGTCTTGTATCTCTTGTGTTCCGTCGTACCACTCATTAAGTGATGCCTCTCCGCACCTTATTCGTTGTGTCTCATGAGTTGATACTACGAAAGATTGTAATCTTGCTCTCAAGGTACACCCTCAAGTGCTTGTTGGATGTTCCGGACGAGTGTTTGGTATTCTCTCTCTCTCTCTCTCTCTCTCTCTCTCTCTCTCTCTCTCTCTCTCTCTCTCTCTCTCTCTCTCTCTCTCTCTCTCTCTCTCAACCCATTACGGTAGAACACACCATGTTCTTGGCATAAATACCTTCAGGGAGGCTGGTTGAATGAAATACAAGTAAATAAAAGAGGAATTACTTTCAAAAATACATTTATTTATCAGGTATATATATATATATATATATATATATATATATGACTTTGCTATGTACACAGTGATGTGGCGTGAAAATATAAATTTCTGTACAGCTATAAATGTTTATATTAATGTTTGATGGGGAGTGAATTCTTTTTTTATCTTTTTTGTTTTTGTTTTTCCTCATGGAATTAGACGCTGAACCCACTTGTTAAGTTTGTATCACAGAAACATGAGCTGACATGAGCAGGGCGTCAGAAGCCCAGACGTAACACCAAGTTAACGTCAGGACACCGCGTCAGCCGCCCTCAACAGCCCAGACTTAACATAGGCTGAAGTCAGGGGCGCCGCGTCAGCTGCCCCTCAACAGCCCAGACTTAACACTAGGCTGACGTCAGGGGCACCGCGTCAGCTGCCCCTCAACAGCCCAGACTTAACACCAGGCTGACGTCAGGGGCACCGCGTCAGCCGCCCTCCAACAGCTCAGACGCAACGCTACACAATAAATAATTCGAAACATCGAGAGTAACGCTAATAGCGAGCACCAAGACGGAGGAGATAAACCTCCATTATGATAAAAAAAAAAAGAGTTTCGATAGAAAACGACAACCTCTTCTCCAAGAGTAGCGTCGTCTCATTCACTAAAGAAAATGGGTCAGTTTTTATAAATCGAATTTGCATTGAAGTGAGACTGTAATGTACAGTATTGACTACACACTTTTTCACAAGGCCTTGCGTCCTACTGCCATACACACTGGCGTCTCGGCCAGCGTCCTCAATAGGCGCAGGGTCCTCCTTGCCTGGTTCGTTTCTTTTCGTAAAATGTTCGAACGCGCAACA
This sequence comes from Panulirus ornatus, assembly GCF_036320965.1. NCBI lineage: Eukaryota > Metazoa > Arthropoda > Malacostraca > Decapoda > Palinuridae > Panulirus > Panulirus ornatus. The sequence continues at coordinate 25,965,251 of NC_092280.1, read as the reverse complement.
GCGTACGGTTCATCGTCTGGCCGCACACTTGACTGACTGACAGCAGACACACGTATAGACCATCGAAATTTATTGTTTGTTCACGAAAGAGCTTTTGTTTGCTATATACAACACTTCTGTTGTTTGCCTTATCTCTGGAATAAAGCCTGGCACCCAGAAGACTGTCCAGCTGCTTCACTGTTGAGTTCGAAGCAATAGATATTGCCGTTCGATTAAGCTCGTGCAGGCCAGTCCGAAACACTTTCTTTGTTTCTCACTGAGCGTTAATGTTTCTATGAACATAAATATTTTATCACTTGTTCCTCGATTGAACCTGTTCGTGGGTGTTCACCTGACTAGTCTGCCGTTATTGTCCCGTCGAACAACCGCATGTCGTACTGTCCTCCGCCTCTTCGCATCACGTTCGGATAAAAGCTGCCTTTATGAAACGACAGAGGACGATCCTCCAGCTGGCCTGCCTGTCGCCCAGAACTGGCGGAGGTGGATGAGGCAGGAGCGCCCTCTAGCTCCTTGCAGAAGGTCGACCCGTGTAGACCATACGACTCACGGGAGATGTGTCGGTTGCTGTTTGCAGATGACGCGGCTCCGGTGGTGACGATAGGAACCTGGTACAGAGAGAGAGAGAGAGAGAGAGAGAGAGAGAGAGAGAGAGAGAGAGAGAGAGAGAGAGAGCCGTAGGGGGCTTCCAATATGACGGTGTGGAAGCTGGTGTCGTGAGGGTTCCTCGTCCAGGGTAGTCGAAGTCGTGTACACACACACACAGCAGGCGTCTCCCATCTGAACCCCGAAGAAGAAGGTCGCGTCCTCGGTCTCGTGGGATCACCGCCCGCCGACAGCGGTGGCTTCACTGCACCTCGACCTCGAGGGGCGGGGCGTAGCTGAAGCCCTGGAAGACGTGGTCCACGGCCTGGACGGAGGCGGAGAGGTGGGCTGGGGAAGCGGGGGAGTGGCCGATCACCGCCTCCTTCGTGAACATCGGGTCCACGTTCCTGGTGTCCGCCGCGCCGTTCTGCAACGGAGGAAGAGAAAATACCACGTGAACGCACTGCAGGAGAACGTGCTTACTTCATGAGTCAAGTCGGGATTACCTTTAAGATACTCTCTCTCTCTCTCTCTCTCTCTCTCTCTCTCTCTCTCTCATTCACTCACCACGGTAGGGACGAAGGGAGGATGCAGGCCGCGCCTGGACACCACGTCCCAGTCGATGGCCTTGAAAAACTCTTGGCTCTTGACCTCCTCGCCGTCCCGGGTGCCGGCGCCCAGCCGCTCCCGTGGATCCTTCTGCAGCAGCTGTGAGGGGAAGAGAAGGGCGTGTCAGTGAGGCCTCATGGCGCACACACACACATACACACACACCCACACTTATATATATATATATATATTATATATATAATTGGTCGTAAACCGTATCCCTACCCGTTTTCCTAATGATAAAGAAATAGTGTGAACGTGAACTTCGATTTTCTTCATATTTTTCTTTCAGTATGACTTTAGATTCATAGACATGCCCATAATCTCGGGGTTATTAGTATGCAGTCAAATAATGAATGATAACTTGGCGTAATTAATGAATGAGGATATATTTCACGGTATATTGAAGTCGTTATCACTACTATCAACAGAGGAGAGATAAGGAAAGTGTTTGTTAATAAGTAACAGGTCACAGTGACTTTAGGATATACTCTGGTCTTCGCGAGCTTTGATTGTGTGGGGAGAACAATGAGGGGCTCAAGTATTAAGAAGGTACTGGAGGATGAGGGGGTGACAAGGGGTCAAGTATTAAGAAGGTACTGGAGGATGAGGGGGTGACAAGGGGTCAAGTATTAAGAAGGTACTGGAGGATGAGGGGGTGACAAGGGGTCAAGTATTAAGAAGGTACTGGAGGATGAGGGGGTGACAGGGGTTCAAGTATTAAGAAGGTACTGGAGGATGAGGGGGTGACAAGGGGCTCAAGTATTAAGAAGGTACTGGAGGATGAGGGGGTGACAAGGGGTTAAGTATTAAGAAGGTACTGGAGGATGAGGGGGTGACAAGGGGTCAAGTATTAAGAAGGTACTGGAGGATGAGGGGGTGACAGGGGGCTCAAGTATTAAGAAGGTACTGGAGGATGAGGGGGTGATGTAGTTCCTCTTACCCCCTGCAGTATGTCCCGGGCCTTGAGAGTGATGGTGTGCTTAAGTCTGAGGGGCTTGTTTAGGATGGCATCGTACATGGCAGGGGTGTCGCGGGAGTAGAAGGGCGGGAGGCCGTACAACATCTCGTATAGCACGGCGCCCAGCGTCCACCAGTCCACGGCCCTCGAGTACGGCTGCCGACAGGAATTAAAAGATGAATATGTTGCATACGAGCGGAAGTGTATTCATGTAGGCCTGTGATGCTGTGTTATTATAATCAGTACTGTGGTGGGTTTGGAGTATATGAAGGTTGGTTAATGCCTTGAAAACACCATCAGAGTCTAAGATAAACACGACAAAGGATATATATATGTATAACCACGAGGAAAATGAAACACGGTAAGTTCCCAAGTGTACTTTCGTGTAATGATCATACACGAAAGTGCACTTGGGAACGTATAGTGTTTCTTTTTCTTCGTGGTTTCATTCATGTACAAGATCACGCGCACTGCTGTGACCTCTCGCTAGCTGCTTTCACGTCCACGCACCTGCTTCTTAAGGATTTCTGGGGCGAGGTACTCCGGGGTGCCGCAGAAGGTGGCCGTCTTGGAGGAGGAGAACTGCAGACCCTCCTTGCACAGACCGAAGTCCGTCAGCACTATGTGACCTTCGGCGTCCAGCAGGATGTTCTCTGGCTTCAGGTCTCTGTACACGATCCCCTGAGGAAAGACCATCGACGGGTTAGTTGTCAGTTTAGGAGGGGAGTTAGGTAGGGGAGACACGAGGTCAGTTGGGTGGTTAGTGGACACTGACGGGAATAGAAGTGCTGAAGGTGACGAGGACAAGTAGTATGGTCGGAACGAAAGAGACAGAAGTAAGGGACTTCCATAATATTGAGAAATCGAGAGAACCAATGAACAGGACAGAGAGAATCCTCAAATAAACCCTGCTTCAATACCTAGGCGACTTGTGACCGGCTGATACTTGAGTATAAAGAACAGTAGAGACACCAAGAATAACATATATTACCTCATGTGGAATATAGAACGCGATCACAACATAACACGGGAGTAAAGACGAAAATCTATTCGCCTCGGATATGGAGGGACGCCAGAGCTGTTAGGATCAGCACGACTAAGAGGGACAGTGCTGGTGTGAGACGTCCCTGAGTCGGGCTAGAATCATGACGCGAGTCAAGGTAAGGGTTGGGTCAAAGGCATAGAGAAGATCAGGCCGGACGCGCCAGCAGATGACTCCCGTCCAGACAACACGCAGGCACGAGCAAGCCACTGGGGGAAGGAGGAGGAAGACTTGTACAAGCCCAGGTCAGGGGTACGTATGTTAGGAAGATGACATGTGGTCGAGTAGACCGAAGAACGAACTAGGGGTCTGAGATAACGGCGGCGGTGGTGGTGCTTCTTCTGTTATAACATTTTATCATCGCGGTCCGATAGGGACGACTGGTAACAGCGACCGGGTGCAACCTTTAACAGGATCGGAGTTGGCTATCTTGCCGACCGCCGTGGTAAAGTCTGATAAGAAAGTAGGAGGAAGAAGAAGAAGAAAGAAAAGGAATGTGAACCCTGACATCTCTCGCCCCGCCCTCGTTTGTTAAGATAGAGGAGGCTGCGAGGGACCTGGGGCGTGGCCTTTGATAGGGCCACCGAACATGATGACAAGGACGACCGTTTGGTTGCGAGCTGATATGACACCCGTTCTGGGATTCCCTCCTCCTACGCCCTGACCTGGGGTCAAGAGGTACTGAGGCGAAGATAACGATGGCGATAGAGGCCAGAGACATGTGCCGGGGTTAGGAGGAATATCATCAAAGTTAAAGTGTCGATAGTAGGGTTATGGTGGTTTGGTTAACGTTACTTGCGCCTCCTTGGTCAACACCTACATCTTGCGTGTCATTCTCTCCGAATCATCTCTGCCTTCTAACGTATACACCGAGCTGAATACACACCAAAGGACCCAGTGTTCTGTTGCCGTCTGAATTTCCCTTGGCGCGTCTTTGTATGACCGGTCGGAGGTGACCACCATCCCCAAGGGCGGTCAACGGCATATCAGAGATGAGCAATATCAAGGTCGGTACGTCGGTCGGTCGACGGTATCTGTGGCCAGGGGACGCGAGGTAAGGCCAGCCATGTCCAGATTGGCGAGGGTTGTTAGGCAGGCTAGCGAGGTGAGACTACCAATGTCAAGGTTGTCAGTCGAGGTTAGACCAATGTTAGGGGCTAGATGGTCGGTCGCAGGACACGATCTAGGTGTGTGAGGCAGTGGTGTTGGAGGGTACTGGACAGGCATGTGAGGGAGTGTTGGAGGGTACTGTCCAGGCATGTGAGGGAGTGTTGGAGAGTACCATCCATGCAAGTGAGGGAGTGTTGGTGGATCAGTACAGGGTAAGGAGGGGCGGTATTACCTGGCTGTGCATGTAGGTGAGAGCGCAGCAGATCTCGGCAGCGTAGAACCTCGCTCGCGACTCTGTGAACACCCGCTCCCGTTGCAAGTGGAAGAAAAGCTGCAGATTGGGAAAAAAAGAAGAAACGACCGGCGTTAATTCACTTTAAACGACGGTGCATCCAATGATCATGACACTATTTATCACCAGTAATGTCGGACCGTAACCCCGAACCTCCCAGTGAGAGGTGTGTGGGTGGGTGTTTTGGGTAAAGCTCCTTCCTCACCTCTCCGCCGTTGACGTAGTCCAGGACGAAGAAGATCTTGTGTGTGGTGGTGAAGGCGAAGTGGAGCTGCACCAGATACGGGTGGTTCAGCACCTTGATCAGCACCGACCGCTCGCTCAGCACGTGCGCCGTCTCGTTCCGCCTCACGATCAGTTTCTTGTTCAGGACCTGCGTATTGGGGAGAGAGAGAGGAACGCACGGAACGTGATATACTCTGGGTAAATGGGTGAGGTGTGTGTGTGTATGGCACAGGTTTCACAGCGTTGTTGTATATCATCTTAGGAACGAGACATGAGCAGCACACGTCTGATACATGGAGATATAGAGAGGTAGTTTGGAGGCGTGGATCACGGATGAAGGAACAGAGTCCAGAAGACTTTGCGACGTTTGGAGGACACGCACTCTACAGCGAAGAGAGAGAGAGAGAGAGAGAGAGAGAGAGAGAGAGAGAGAGAGAGAGTGTAGCGGAACACTGACTGACCTTGACGGCGTATATCTTGTCGTCCTCGAGGTACCTGGCCAGCATCACCCGCCCGAAGCTGCCCTTCCCGACCACGCTCAGAAACTCGAAGTCAGACGGCGTCAGCCTGGAGGAGGAGGAGGAGGAGCATGATGAAGGAGGCGGTAGTCGGGCTAACTAACCATCACAGTGTGTGTGTGTGTGTGTGTGTGTGTGTGTGACAGACTTTGTATAACAACTTCTGTGCCTCGAACACTTACGATTTTTTCTCGGTGCAGCCGAGGTCAATGCTGGTTTGTGACTTCAGGGTGTTAGTGTGATTGCTGGAGATGCCCAGGTCGAATTCCCGTTCCTTCTCACTCTTACAGGAGAGCGGCTTCCTGTAGCGAGCAAGAGTTGTTCTATTTGCAAACGTCTCAACATTGTGGCGGGCACAGTACCCACAAATAACGTGATAAAACACTATGATATCATCTGTGTTTGCATACGTTCGAGTGACAGAGAGTCAGATGCCTCACCTGGAGGGAGCTGGCGCCCCCGGGGGCATCAGGAAACGAGGGTCGAGGACTACGGAGGGCGTGGACGGGGCGCTGCTCGTCTCGCTACTGCTGCTGGACGACGCTCGGAAGCGGTCCAGCTGCAGGAACTCCCTAACCTCCGCTCTGTGAGGAGAAAGCGAATGTGATCCTGCAGTCAGCTGTTATGTATACGACACGTGCATAAACCCCATGCCCCACACTACCTCCTCCGTAGCTCAGTGTAGCAGTCAGGAATGAGCAGCGACCTCCAAAGTGCGACGCCTCGCTGGCCATCGCGGTTTACAGGGACGCTTGACAGCGGACGCCTCCTACCCATCTCATGACTGCCAGATTTACAGAATGCCCTTCCCACACCACCGCCCGTTATTGATGTCTATATGATATTACGATAAAGTGGGAGAGGTACGTTAACAGTCTGTACAGAGCGTAGGAAGGCTGTGAGGTGTGACTTACATGGTGACGATCCTGGGGTCGATCATGACGGCTTGGATGAAGGCGTCCAAGTGGTGACGCTCGACCGGTTCCTGCGTCGGTAGCTGGACCCCAGCGTCACGCACCTACAGCCACAACATCAACATTAATCGTACGATAGTCACTTGATAAATCGTAATCATATATAAAGCAAATAGCATCATTATTATTGACAGTGGTGTATATATACACAAGTGCTGATATAAATCAAACATCATCACTATTTATCAATACCTGTATATATATATATATATATATATATATATATATATATATATATATATATATATATATATATATATATATATATATGATTATTTTTGAAAGATACGTTAGAGAGTGAATGATAAAGAGGACGATTCGTTCTCTACCATATTCCTAAATCGCCTATTAGGTAGCGTAAATTTTCTCAAGTTGTGTGTGTGTGTGTGTGTGTGTGTGTGGGTCGTACAAGTACCTTGTTCTTGATGATCTCCTGCAGCATGAGGAACTCGTTGTACCGCCGCAGAACGAACCAGCACCTCGTCTCGTTCTGCACCACCACCTTGAAGGCCTGACGAAGACAAGATGTAAGGACGTTACAGTACGTTGACCAAGAGGGAGGAAGATGATGAATGTCTGTCGCAATGTAGACACGACTTTCAGAGGCCGCTATTTCGTCTCCTCCATTCACACCTTACTTTATTATCCCTTGCCATCTTCGTGCCCAAGACCCATTGTGTATCTTTAACCCTTAAACTTTCGTGTTCAACGAGTCTGGTTAATTACCCCCACTGAATCTAGATGATAAGCAGAAAAAAAAGAGTTGCTGATTAACCCGTATCTAGTCACCAGCAACGTGGAATCCGTGAACATCTCAGAAGATCGATAAACATGACCCCTCCGACCTCAAACTAATCTGGGTCTGACATGGGATGGTCGTACCGTCGCCCAGGTGTGGGGTCCTGGTGTGGTTTGGTACCATTCACTCGACGACAACACCCTGAGGGGTCGTACCGTCATGCTCAGTGGTCGTACCGTCGTGGTCAATGGTCGTACCGTCATGCTCAGTGGTCGTACCGTCGTGCCAAAGGGTAGTAGTCCTACCGTCGTGCTCAGTGGTCGTACACTCGTGCTCAGTGGTCGTAACGTCGTGTTCAGTGGTCGTACCGTCGTGATTAATGATCGTACCATTGTGCTAAGTGGTCGTACCGTTGTGATCAAGGGTCGTACCGTTGCGGACAAGGTTGGCAGGGTCGTGTTCAAGGGTCGTCTCGCCATGTTCACACACTTAATGTTAGCCTATCATTTCCCCTCAGGTAGTGAGTTATTTATCACATTTAAATGAGTTCGTTAAATATGCTGGTTAGCGTGACGTACACTGGACAGTATATCAAGTTTTATTCTGTTAATTCGGTATTATTTATGCATGATCCTCAGCCGTTACCCACCTCCCCCTCCATCCTTTCGTTAGATCAACGAAATTAAAAGTTAAGATTTGTGAATTTTGAAAGGTCCGCGTACGATGAATAACTGGTAAGGATGAATTTCTGCACCGAACACCATGCAGAACATGGATCTCCCTCACAGTGATTAAACACCAACGCAGACCAAATTGAACAATCAGATATCATTTACATTTTTGTGTAAATAAATAAATCTTTAATATAAGAATACAGAGCACTACCGTTTGATATCGTTATGGATATATGTACGGCAATACACGGGAAAAAAGGAAAGAATTTTGATATTAGATTTAACTATTTTGTTACGGTAGCTAACCACAAGGGTACAACAGTCGAAGTGATATGGTCGGTTGTGGTCCGCCGCTGGTCCGTTCGACCCCGTTTCGTTCCTCCAGCTCGACCAAACAGTTAAGCTAACAAGACTGATGATAATGAGTTAAGAAATACGATAACGTGAATGTCTGAGATGATAATGTTAAAACATTTTATCATCTATTTATAGGCGTACTTAACCTCACATGGATTGAATTAGGTTGGGTTTTCTTTTTTCTTGTCGCTGAGTTGGTAAATTATCGTCCGCCAAGTTGGTTGGAAAGCGAGTTTTAGGGTTGGGTTGGTTGGTTATTTGGGGTTTAGGCGTATCAGTTGCCTGGGTCATTAAGGCCGCCAATTCTAAGTTATATCCGCCAAACGAAAGATATTTATTCTCCTCGTGAAGTGTTAAAGAAAATTCTAAGACCACATACACACCACTATCAAGGTGTATGTGGTCCGTACTAGGGAATCAAGTCAGCTACAGACCACTGGGTCCTTGTGAGGCTGTTGGCGGTTATGGTAGAAATCACAAAGTCATTCATTAGTGTAGAGACTTTGAAGATATACAGATGTGTCGCAGAGAAATCATGGAGAGGAATTATTCTTGTAGGGAAAGAGGCGCAAACAGTGTCTCACTTGTTTTGAATGCGGTATGGTGCGGGCTTAGTCTTCACAAAATCGTCAGGTTTCTTGTTTATAATAATATCGTAATCTGAGGGGTAAACAAGCCAGCTGAGGTACCGCTAATGTCATAACAGCTTGTATAATTTATAAGTCTTTATCTTGAAGATACGATGGGGTTCGAGCAGCGTCGATAAAAGATACAGGGAAGATATTTCTTCGATATTCTCCAAGTGGCGGTGTGTTTGGTGCGAGTCTATTGTTACGTGTTGTTGTTGTTGTTGTTGTTGTTGTGTTTTTTGCTTGTTCACCTTTGGGGGCCCCTAAAGTTGGTATGCCTGTTGTTGTTGTTGTTGTTGTGTTTTTGCTTGTTCACCTTTGGGGGCCCCCCTAAAGTTGGTATGCGTGTTGTTGTTGTTGTGCTTGTTTTGTTCACCTGTGATGCCCGCTGTTGTTAGCTGCTCTGCTGTTCCACCACCCGTCACTGCTTTGTTGGCCTGCAGGTGGCTCCCGCGCCCCCCAGTTGGTGCGCAGGGTGTTCTTGCGTTGTCCCTGGGGTGTTTTGATCGCCCGGTGGAACCTGGCGATGACGTTTCGGCGTCCCAGCTAGACCCACACGAACCATATGTATTCACGTCATCATAGCCTGCCTAGGGATATGACACCCGGTTCATCTGAGCTGTTATGCACAGTCCCATAACCCCAGACACCAGCACCTACGCATCCCGTCTCAAGCCTAGACACATAGTAGCACTGGGCATGATGTCAGAAGTCTCTGTATATATGAAACAAGCGAACGTGGTTTCGTCAGGGAAACATCTGGACGATCGCACTGGAGGTGACGGGTCAAACGTCTCAAAAACACATCCGCTCTCTAGTGTGCGTATTGACGTCATATCCAAGCATTTGAAATATGCGTGATGTCATGCACGAGTACTTCAACGTCGGATGGCGCCTCGTGGAAGAAGTGAGAATATGATTATGTTGCAAGCGAAAGGCATTTCAGATCGCTGGGTTTCCCAGTGTTACTGACGAACTGCAAGTAATGATGACAGACAGTCAGGCGAGCGGTGGACCTAACTCGGGAATATATATATATATATATATATATATATATATATATATATATATATATATATATATATATATATATATATATATATATATATATATATCGAATGGATTCAGTATGAATATCTTGTATATTGCTTCATATCATTAGTTAATGGGTACATAGAGATTGCAATCAAGATACCGTTAGTATTTTTTTCAACACCTGGTGGCTGACCATTTTCATTTCTCCGCACATGATGACGTCCAGAAGTCATGCATAATGGTCCGGACGCGACCTCCCGCACCTCGCAACCTCGCACCGCAAGACGACGCAGCTTCCAACACCCTTTTTTAAGGTGTGCCTGATAGCCCCGTGTCTTTACCCCCGCCCCGCCCCGCCCCGCCGCCGACCGTTCATGCCCCAGTTGGATACACGGGGAGTCTTAAGATGACCAGACCGCGGGGGGGCTCGGCTCTCGAGGCTTATCTGACAGACTTTAGAAGTAGGAGGACGATAGCGAGGTCACGTGCAGCCAGCTGCCCAGGGGTCACGAGAGCTGGATACGCACCCACACACACACACCCACCCTCACACTGATGATGCATGGATGAAGCAGAAGCCTCACACGCGACAGTATATAGCGTCACCCGTGTGATGCGCGGGGACATGACTTAGGGTGCTCTATATGTGCGTTCACAAGGGCCCCTGTGTGTAGTGACAGCTTTGTATGGTCGTAGCATTATATCAAATACCTGAAGAAGGTGTTAAAATTTTCTTTTTTTCTATTGACAGGTGTTTGTTTGTGACTTGTCGGTGACGACTTTAATGACCCAGGTAGCTAGTGAACATGAAGCCTAAACAACCAGTTCCAGGTAGTTCGTGAGCATGAAGCCCAGACAACCAGTCGAGGAGTTATGTGGCATTCGTTCGCGCGTGTTGGCGTTTGTAGATTTAGACAATTCATCTGTACCACTTCAAGTGTCCCACACTTTCATCGAACCTTATCCAGTACGACTGCACGACCCTTGAGCACAACGGTACGACCCTTGAACACAACAGTACGACCCGTTTGTAATGTCATGTACTGTAAGGGGTCGTATAGCCGTGCTGAAGGATTTGAATAGGTCGTTATCATTTCCACCGATGCCTCTCTCTCTCTCTCTCTCTCTCTCTCTCTCTCTCTCTCTCTCTCTCTCTCTCTCTCTCTCTCTCTCTCTCTCTCTCCTCCAGCGTTGGGTATACATGTGTCAGCCGTTTTCCTCGTTGCTGACCCCTCAAACACCCGCACGATCGTCGAAGTATATCGCAGTATCTCCTTGAGCATCAACAGTTGTCTTATCAGGTACAGATTTGACCAGCCTGATGTGGTATAATCTAGTTAGGGGTATCGAGACAACCCAGGAAGTGTTGTATGGCCAAGCCTCTCCCTCTCTCTCTCTCCATCCGTGAACTTTACCCCCTTTTGGGGGACGACGGGGTCTGACCCCTTTGTAATAATGACGTGGCCTCTGACCTCGCACCTTAGGGATCGACCGGGTCAAAGGCCAGGCGATATTACCCAAAGACCCTGTCGTTCACTGGTGATGACTCTTAAGGGTGTTTATTATAGGCTTGTTATTAACCAGGGGCATAAAGGCCGAAGAAAAGTAATCTCGAACGCCTTCAGGTGTTCAGTCTCGAACACCTTCTTCAGGTGTTCAATCTCGAACACCTTCTTCAGGTGTTCAACATAATTGTAAGACGACATACACCCTGAGCAGTATCGGCGGCCATGGAGAGGTCTTAAAGATATTTCTAATACTGGCCTGCAGATGACCTCCCCTATCGGTTCGTTAATTATATTTTCCCGGCGTATGTGAGGTATGTGTATTTACCGTTCATATATTCATAAATACGGGCGAAATTATGAAATTATTTTAACTCCATTTGCAAAAAAATTGTTAACCACTCGAGAAGGATCCTTGTGTACGTATGTCTGCTTGACCTTGACCGTCATACCTCACTGTCGTAACGTCCTGCTCAAGGGGTCATAACGTGTTCAGTAGTCGTCCCTTCAATCTCAAGGGTCGTTCATCCGCCCTTGAAGGTCGTCCCGTCGTGCTCAAAGGGGGGGGGGGGGGGCGGGTCATTGTTGGTAGATAGATGAAATGTATTTCAAGACAGTCAGTCAATGGGACACGAGGTGATTGCCCGCCCGGCGCGGTAGATACTGTACGATGGGATGAACACACCCATGCGGGGGTTGGGGGTAGGGTAGGGTAGCATGTGGGTGTTGCCGGACCCTGGCCGTCCTCCATGGCTTGCCCCTATCGACTGACTGAGTACGGAAGGCAAAATTAAAATAGCCACTGCTTAATTAAGCCCCCTAGATAACATGACCGAAACTGTATCATCGTACTGGAAGGGAACTGACTGGTATTCTTTGGTCGTTTGGGTAAACCAGGCTGGGATAATTTCAAGGTAAAGTGACTGTGGAAGTAACGGTTGAAACCGCTTTTATCTGTTGACGTGTGTGTCTAAGATGCTCAAGTTAGGGGTGATATGATTGGTCGGTCGTGTGAGGTACTTCTGTCGTGTTTTCCTGTTGGTCGGTCGTGTGAGGTACTTCTATCGTATAATCTTTGTGGTTGGTCGTGTGAGGTACTTCTATCGTGTTATCCTATTGGACGGTCGCGTGATGTATTTCGATGTATTTCTCCTGTTATCCTACTGGTCGGTCGTGTGAGGTATTTCTATCGTAATATCCGATTGGTCGGTCGAGTGAGGTATTTCTGTGTTATCCTATTAGTCGGTCGCGTGAGTTATTTCTATCGTATAATCCTATTGGTCGGTCGCGTGAGGTATTTCTATCGTATTATCCTATTGGTCGGTCGCGTGAGGTATTGCCATTGCATAATCCAGCTGATCATAGAGGTATTTCTGGTTGCATAACCCGGTTGGTTGGCCATGCGAGGCATCTTCATTGCATAACGGTAACTAAGCCATGGCATACCTCGCTGTCGGCGAGAGTTAATTGATTTATCTGAATGTGAGCGTTGGAAATGTGACTCTGATAACTCGTTAAGATAATTTCATTCGAGATACCGGATTAGAACCAGTAGAGGTTATATAAGAATTTCCCCAGCACCTCTTTTCCTGGGGCTACTGTCGATCCAAGGTTGCGCTACTTCCATTAGCAGGAAATGATGGACTCCATTTTTGTCAACAGAAAATGGTGCAAGTGTAGATATATATATATATATATATATATATATATATATATATATATATATATATATATATATATATATATATATATATATATGTATATATATATATATAGATAGATAGATAGATAGATAGATAGATAGATAGATTTATTTAACTATCTATATATGTATGTAAATTGAATGGACCTTTAAGAGAATGAATGTTTCACATATTCCTGCGAGTAATTTGAATTCAGAAACTTTGATGATAAACTTTTAATCTAATTTCGTCTTAAATCAGATAATTTTCAAAGTTATTGATGTCTGACCTATTATACACATCAGGTAGAACATGGTGTGTCGACCAGTATATATCTGGAAAGTGAACTCATGTATAAACAATATGCAGGTGCTGTTAAAAATAGGTAAACTGATATCCGCGTCCGTTTTTATGTGCTGGCGTCGGCGTCCGACCGGCTGATGCTCAGCTTCCTGGCCATTTTGGTGGTGACCTGTCACGCTGTGTTCCGAAGCCGAGTGACATGGTTGGTTATGGAACGTCACACGTCTAGCAGCTTCCGCTAAGTTCCTACCAGAAGCCCGTACCTTTGAATTCAACGCCTCTGTCAGCCCTGACGACTCCGAACACGGCTGTTACTATGAAAGATTGTGCTGTATTGCCAGCTTGGAGTCTAAACTTGACGCAAGTGAAGTTATCACATATATTTCTTTAGTGAAATATGGCTTGCTGAACTTCAGAGATCAGTTTTCATGATATTTCAAAGACTGTATGACTTCAACTGTTGCTACTTTCATAGGGGTTAGGAAAACTATCTTCTCTTGCGTAATGTACCGAACTCATAACAGATAGCGTGGTGTGTGTTGAAATGCAGTGTACGTTTTAGAAATGTTTCACAATGTATAAACGTTTCTTAGTGTATGTCGAAGTTCTGTTGATCACATAGTCTCCAGATCATTGCTCATATGTTTAGTGGATTACATAGATATTCGACTGATTTTCCAGAAGTTCTGTTAAAACGGACTTTTATGTTGATCTTTGTGTGTATGTGTGTGTGTGTGTATGTGTGTGTGTGTGAGCAGATGACAGTATATTGAAAGTGCTTAACACAGGGATAACTATGATGGCAAGAAGCATCACATGTATGCTTATCTAACCTACAGTAAGGGCACGTCTTTCAAGTCTAGGCTATTTACATCGCTTCGTCACACTGATGGTTCGAAGTTGCGACGCTCCCGATCTGTTACGATTCGTCGTATAAAAGTGGTGACGCGGAACATATAATTTACATTATGAAAAGTGTCAGTTGTCACTCAGATAATATAGTAAAGACATACGCCCTGTTCCTGATAAAACCTAATCTTCCTGATAGCGTCTCAGCGTGGACATGTTGGTCAACGGTTGAAAGATATGCATCACCACTAGGGAAAGGGAACGTTCAACGTTCATATTGCCCAAAAGTTGTACTAATGTCGTTTAACTTCACTATCAAGACATTGTTTACCGTGCTAATTTTATAATGAGTGTGCTATGATCGTCAAGTGCTACGATTGGGCATAGCATCTTAGTAACCTAACTGATATGTATTGATCATTGAATCACAGGAAAATTGAAACGTAAAGGAACTCTGTTCTGCTAATGGCCATGAAGTCCTCAGAAAGGCTTTGGCCCGCTTGCCTAGCTTTGACTGCATGCTGCATGTACGTATGGTTTAAGTTACAGGCATATCTTGTGTTCATTCTGGCCTTTAGTTCGTGTTAACTAAAGTTACTGGCGCTTTCGTGTTATCATTTCGCGAAATTTTACATTGGGAATTCGTGTGTCGTGTATTGTGGAAAAACAATATCGCAACGGTTGAAATTATTGCTCGTGAATGAATGCTCACTTTGGTTGGTTTATGACCAAGAGACTCAGGGATCGAAACCCCCATGGAAGGCATCTTGTGAGTTTGACCTCTTGACCACAGCTTTACGATCATTAGGTACGGACAGTTTGTCTTTTCCCCAGGCCATACATAGTATTCGAGGGTTGTACCTCTTTCCTCAATGGCTCTAATTACGTCCAGCTCAAAGAGTCGTACGGCCATGCAGGTGTTAGTATGAGTTGACACGGGTCAATGACACCACATTGATCAGGATCATAGATTTACAGGAAAAGAATTAGTCAAAAACAAAGGCTAGATGACAAAGCGGATCTCAACACATATGTCACGAAAACGAAGATATGATCGAAACCCACAAATATTGTAGTGTTGCAGAGGGAAGGGTATGATGGTAGGCAGCGTGTGGAAAGAGGAAGAATTGCAAAGGCGATTGGAAGGCACTGAAGACAGTCATAATTATGTTCGTGGTAGACAATGAACATTTTCATACTAGGTGATTGTGATGGCTAGGCTGTAGTGTATATGTAGGTTGTAGTATCTAGGTTGTAGTGTAAATGTGGGTTGTAATGTAAATATGGGCGATGAGCTAGGCTTCGTAAAATTGTGGGTGTTGGGCTAGACTGTGGTATAAATGTAGGTTGTAATATATATGTGATGTGATGGCTAGGCTTAGTTAAATGTGGGTGTTGGGCTAGGCTGGTGTATGAATGAACTGGAGGAGCGAAGTTTTCCACCTGCTTTTGTGTCACTACCAGAAGACCAGGACAGATCATCATCTCGCTCGTTACAAGTGACAGAAAACGGGATGGTAGTCGTCCTCTACTGAATCAAATGAGGTAAAGAAATATTTCTCCCTTCGAGCATGCCTATTTCATTGTTGTTGGCTAGGTTTACGGTTACGTCAAGAACGGTAATGGACGGTTTCCTGATATGTGTCAGCTAGGCACGGTCACCGACATAGCCTAACTTACTGGAAGGGTTGCTGGGGGTTGGAATCGCGTGACTGACGCATTGCCGTATTCCACCAAACTCACTATACCTCCGCTATCTGATTTTTTCTCAAGTGTTCTAGATCAGTTTATGATAAAAATTCGAATGATATGATATCAGCAGGACTCGGATCATAACGGGTTGTAAATAAACAGATCAATGAGAATTACCATCGTATGGAGAAAAAGAAAGAGATTATAATCCACAGTTGATAAACACAAGAGGCGTGTCGAAGAATTCCCAGCCCTCCAGTTGTGATTGTGGGACCTTCACGTTTCACTTGAATTTCACGGAGTTCCTAAATAACAAGTGGTGCTTTTATGAACCCGATGTCTGTGAAGATTGACGATAAGAGCCCCAGCGGCGGTTATTGATAGGACATGACTAGCTTCACAACACGGTTATCTCCTTCAACAACCTCCTGCTCCATATTCTGTATCCCCTACCCCTCTGCCACCCTCGCCTCCCGTCCTGAACCCACCCACCCAGATACACAGTGAGACCGTATGTGGTCTTAGAATTATCCCTAACACTTGAAGGAGGTTTTTCTTTTCTTTTTTCTTTTTTTTTTTTAATCCTCTGGGTTGATTTGACTTGCCGTTGGCGGCCATAAGGGCCTCTGGTAGGCCAAAAGACCCAACCAGCCAACCAACTCCTGTATCATCGTTCTCGCACGCCTCTGCCGTCGACCGAAAGACTCTGGAATGTTCCCCTCCTATGGCCAGCGACAGCGCCCCGGATGAACCAGTGGGGAGGTGAGGGGGCGGAAAAGGGTGGGGGGGTCGGGGGAGGGGGAGGGAGGTAGGTGACGTCACGAGCAACAGGATGTCTGGGTCTGTCAATGGGTCTCATGACTTACGTAAACGTTATTGTGACGCAGCAGAGAATTTACGTTTTTAACAACAGTGCGATAAGGACCAAACCCACCTGATTAATTTCTCAGTATGGCCAGGATGTGGTATACAGGGATCGACGTGCTGCCAGTGGACTGAAACCAGGATTTGTGAAGCGGTCTGGGGGGAAACCATGGAAAGGTCTGTGTGGATCGGGAGCTGTGATTTTGGAGCGTTACACATGACCGCTAGAAAATGGATGGGAGTGGGTGCGACCTTTTCTCCGTCTCTTCCTGGCGCTACCTAGCTAACTCGAGAAACGGCGATCAAGTATGATTCTCGATGAAAGAGAATGAAGTCGATTTAGAATTCTACTTTGCCCCAAGCAGACGTTGTGACGCCGTCGGAGCTCTTCTGTCTTCCTGGTTCCCAGCTGACATAAGGTGATTTTACCGGTACGACTTAGCCAACACTCTCATAGGGTTCGATTCCAATCCTTGGTGTATATTCATATATGTTTTTTGTTGTCTTTTTGTGGGTAAATATCTATTTCGGGTCGTGCAGTGTGAAGGCGACGGTGATGCTGTCGATTACATTAGAACTGTGGTTGATAATCAGCAAAATATATTGAGAATAATGCGATTTATAATTGAATATTGTTTCCCCCCTTTTTATCCTCCTACCCTTTAAAGATGGCGGCAGGGTGGGCGCGCGTCAGGGCTCCTGGCAACTGTAAGTCAGCTCGCCATTATCTGCCTCACAGTAAACTTTAAAAATTTGAAGATTAGATAATTGTCTGGGTGAGTGGTCAGTCGGCTTGGACCCTCGACCACGGCGGGTGGAGCTGCAGCCCCGAGTGGGTTCATAACTTTATTCCGAAATTCATTGATCCGAAGCATCATAATTCCGAAGCATCATTGATCCAAAGCATCATGATTCCGAAGCATCAGTGAACCGAAAGAGGGAAAATTTTACTAAATACCTTTAGATTGGGGAAACATGAATGATTTTAGGTTAAGATTTGAGATGCTTAGTCTCATTGATTTTTCGGAGTATCACAGTTATCTCGAGGGGGTGGTTCTGATTCAGCGTCCTTACTTGACAGAGTTGAGTCGAAAGTGGTCCGACTTATAAACTATCCAGAGCTAACTTCCAAACTTGACCCGCTTGCCCTTCGCCGCAATGTTGGTTTCGTTTTGCTCCCGAGAGCTGGCTACTTGTGTGCCCCCACCCCTAGCTAGACCACGCAGTACTCGGCAAGCCGCTGTATCACATGATTGCCGCGTGGCCATTGTCAACTCAGGGGTGGGCCGTTTTGATAACTGTTTCTTTTCCTACACGTGGAAGCTCTGGAACTCCCTACATTCTCATGTCTTTCCCACTCACTGTGATCTAGCACATTTTGAAAGTTTCTTCACTTTCTCCAGAATTGGTAAGTACGTTCCTCTATGTCTTCTTTTTCCCTTTCATTAACCTCTTCGTATTTAAGCTATTTAGCGTTGGTCATAATCAATATGGCTCCTGTTGTGTTCACCCGAGTCTGTGTTCCTGGGTGAGTGGAAGCCAGAGGGTGATCTCCATTATCTCACTCCCCCCACTACCTGTGGTGCTGAGTGACCCACTCCCACCACCTGTGGTTCTCAGAAGCTCACGAATCTGGCATCGAACGTCAGTGATGATGATGACCTTGAACACACACACACACACACACACACACACACACACACACACACACACACACACACACACACAGTAACCTCTTGTGATAAAAGCAGGCTAATGTGCCTGTGTTAAGGGGCCACACACAAGGGTGGCTAATGGCTCTTTCAGGGCCACAGGCTCTCTCTCTCTCTCTCTCTCTCTCTCTCTCTCTCTCTCTCTCTCTCTCTCTCTCTCTCTCTCTCAATACTCAGGGTAAACAGACAACAAGCCTAAATATATGATTTTATGTAGTTTTTATGTCTTGAGATGCCTTTTAAAGGTAGCCATTATGTAATCTTTTTTAAAGGAATCCAAAATGAATTATTCTGTTATTAGCAGTTTTGAGTTTTTAGATTCTATTATTTTTTTTTTAAGCTCGAAAGCGCTGAGCAACTGTTAGTAGGCCCGTGGCACTTTACAGATCCTACAAGACCACGTCAGTTCTTGTGTAGCCATTACATGTGATCCATTACGTTTAAATAAAAGGCCCGGTTATTTCTGTGACACTTGAACACGACGGTGCTACAAGTGAGCACAAAAGGAACGGCCTTTTGAGCACAATGGTATGAGCCTTGAATGTGGTGGCATTGACCTTTTTTTTAACGCTAGTAATGCTCACAGGTCGAGGTCAGAGAACAGCCTGCCCTACCCAGTGGTCGTACCGTCGTAATCAATAGTCGTACCATTGTGTGTTGGAGGGTCGTACCGTCTTTCTTAAGAAAGAAAAGATGATTTCCCTCGACATCAGTGAAATAAAAAGATCTATGCATGTATTTCTTGCAACATGTTCACAAGTGCTGTTACATAACAGAACATCTGTATACAACAGACGGTGGTGACTTACAAAGAAAGATGAATATAAGAAATAAGCTACAGGTTACATAAAAGCCTTCACAAAATGTGATTTTTTGTTTACTTACAACTATCAGATTGGGCCAAGGTTTTTGTTTAATAAAGCATTATTGATTTTATATATATATATATATATATATATATATATATATATATATATATATATATATATATATATATTTATATTTATATATATATATATATATATATATATATATATATATATATATATATATATATATATATATATATATATTAGTCTCCCAGCCTGGCGAAACAAGTTTTACAAATATCATGAATGTTTGATGATACAAATACTCTTCATTAAATCCCTCTTTTGCCACTTTACACAAAAATATCAGGATTTACATAAACTCTACTCAACATACGATACTGTATGACCTCAGTAACCTAAATCAATTGATATATCTCTTATGACTGAGTCTTGAGCACCTGGGACGACTCCCAAGACCAGTATGTTACTCTTTTCCTTTCCTCCTGCCTTTCCCATGGGACTGATAAGAACACTTCCACACACTCCTCCCAAAAGTCCTCAGTACTCCTTAAGCCTGTCGCCCTTCCCATCACTAACCACGAGAGATATTCATAGCTTTCATCCGCTTGGACCTGGAGAGGTTCAAAAATCATATATATATATATATATATATATATATATATATATATATATATATATATATATATATATATATTTTTTTTTTTTTTTTTTTTTTTTTTTTTTATACTTTGTCGCTGTCTCCCGCGTTTGCGAGGTAGCGCAAGGAAACAGACGAAAGAAATGGCCCAACCCCCCCCATACACATGTACATACACACGTCCACACACGCAAATATACATACCTACACAGCTTTCCATGGTTTACCCCAGACGCTTCACATGCCTTGATTCAATCCACTGACAGCACGTCAACCCCTGTATACCACATCGCTCCAATTCACTCTATTCCTTGCCCTCCTTTCACCCTCCTGCATGTTCAGGCCCCGATCACACAAAATCCTTTTCACTCCATCTTTCCACCTCCAATTTGGTCTCCCTCTTCTCCTCGTTCCCTCCACCTCCGACACATATATCCTCTTGGTCAATCTTTCCTCACTCAGTCTCTCCATGTGCCCAAACCATTTCAAAACACCCTCTTCTGCTCTCTCAACCACGCTCTTTTTATTTCCACACATCTCTCTTACCCTTACGTTACTTACTCGATCAAACCACCTCACACCACACATTGTCCTCAAACATCTCATTTCCAGCACATCCATCCTCCTACGCACAACTCTATCCATAGCCCACGCCTCGCAACCATACAACATTGTTGGAACTACTATTCCTTCAAACATACCCATTTTTGCTTTCCGGGATAATGTTCTCGACTTCCACACATTTTTCAAGGCTCCCAAAATTTTCGCCCCCTCCCCCACCCTATGATCCACTTCCGCTTCCATGGTTCCATCCGCTGACAGATCCACTCCCAGATATCAAAAACACTTCACTTCCTCCAGCCTCTCACCATTCAAACTCACCTCCCAATTGACTTGACCCTCAACCCTACTGTACCTAATAACCTTGCTCTTATTGACATTTACTCTTAACTTTCTTCTTCCACACACTTTACCAAACTCCGTCACCAGCTTCTGCAGTTTCTCACATGAATCCGCCACCAGCGCTGTATCATCAGCGAACAACAACTGACTCACTTCCCAAGCTCTCTCATCCCCAACAGACTTCATATATATATATATATTCGTATGAGTCCACAGGGAAAATGAAACACGATAAGTTCCCAAGTGCACTTTCGTGTAATAATCACATCATCAGGGGAGACACAAGAGAGAACTATAGCAGTCAGTAGATATACAATGAAGAGACGAATCTAGGACGCCATTTGGTGTGTGTGTGTGTGTGTGTGTGTGTGTGTGTGTAACTTAAGGGTTTAAATATCTGCCTTTATGAGTACTTAGCAGTCTACGACTTCTGGATCGATCAATTTACGTACAAGAAAGAGATCAAGAAGCTTAATGGTTTGTATGATTTGAAATTATTGTTCCTCAGACAGAAAAAAAAGAAATCATCAAATCCACCGGCATTTTGATGTATAACATAAATCTGACTATTTTTGCAAAGATCCGTGAAAGGAAATAAGCCTAACTTTTGAGTGAAATACAAGGAATTATTCAGTTTGAAAATATTCCTCTCTAAATCAAACGTGAAGCGCAGTTCAATTCTGCAGTTAAGGAGTCCCTCTCATTTTCTAAATTACAATGGATAATATAACGTATGGAAGAAAACTTCTGTTGTTTCTACCCTGTACTAGGATATAGTACTTGTAGAATACGCCCATAATAGCGTAAAAAAAAGACTACAATCACACGTTTTCATATTCTTGGTTATTATTTATTGAACACAGTAAGTTAGGTAAGATTATTTGCATTTAAGGGGGAAAGATAAATAATGTTCACCATCACAAGACACATTTGCTAATCCACCTTTTGTTCGATAGAAGCCGCTTTCATTCATATACTCCCTATCATACGTTCTCTTATATAAAGCGACAAGGGTCCACGCCAGAGGGAGACTTGGCGAATCTGATAACAAATACATTTTCTCCACTAATTTCTCTCGTAACGTGATAAAAATGTGACATCTCATCTAATGACGGGAATTATCAGATATGTGAAATGAAGATTGCACCGCAGACGTCTTAATATAAGCCATGGAGCAAAATGATGGTTGAACCCCTTACATATTTCATCTCCCGTAGCCAATATTATAATAAACTTTATCAAATAGATCTGTTATACCTCGTATTAACATATATATTTCCCACATATCGAGTAAAGTCTTATACACATGTAAGGAAGAAAAAATATATATTTACTTTTTCAATATGGCAAGATTCTTCAACGGATCCTTGACGCTGGTATTGGTCCATGGGCGATGCTAAAAGGTAGAGTTTGTTTCAGACGTTAATATTCCAAATGAATAGAAGAATTGGACCTGCGTGATATATTTTTTTGTTTTTGCTAGAGCCTGAATAAGCTAAACATTTGTAAAGTGAAACGATGAGTAATGCAGTGTAGATGTTACCGACAGTCGTGCATTTTTGATCAGGGAAAACTGTTTATGGTGGAACTGTCGACAGCATTCATAGGCAGCTATACTCCAGCCGCCGTTGTTTACACTCTCCAAGCAGGAAAATCTGGGGCTGAATCAGCTTGATGTTTCTCATACCAGCATTAGCTGCTATTGTCTACGCTTCTTGCGTTTGCTTATCTGCTTTTTCATGAACTTATGTCAAGAATATATTCAACTATCAGTCTACGTTGGTTTTCAGTGTAGCAATCAGGGAATGACTCGCATGCCAAAACAAACATGATTACCGTAATGTCCCGTTTCGCTAGACAGGGCTGCTATGTTTGGCAGGCCCGCTACCCCGATCCGTCGAGGACGAAGCCTAACTTCCAAGGACGCTCACGCCACACCGCACGCGAAAGCTCGGTACTTGATATACTCTAAATAGAACCATAGAACTATGTACCAAGGAAATAGATATGCATGGTTCCTATATGACATCGCTTCTATTCCATACGAAGAATACAGTTAAAAACAAGGCTTCCAAAGGACTAAGGTAATCCATCACAACAAAAACAAAAACAAAAATCACGGGTTCATAATACGCGCAGTGTGAGATGCGTCATTTATTTTCTATTTATAGTCACCCCAGGACTGGTTTCAATGAGAGCCCTGGGGTTACTCAAGCCCTTTTTTTTTAAACGCCCCTGCAGCCAAAGGGTACGTTACTTCTCCCAGTAGCAGGGAGATGTAGGCGCCTTTGGAATGAGACGTTCTGTGGCGAGACTGAACTCCCAGTGGTGTAGCCTTGCCAAGGTGACTTTTGACTCGCGGTATCAACCTCCTGCGGTCGGGAGCAGTTAACACCAGTGATGCGACATAATGCAGCTTATGTATTGTGTATAGAGAGGGAATGTCCTTGTGTGTGGGTGTGTGGAGGGAGGGAGGGAGGAGGAAGTGGCTGGAGGAGGGCGTGACCACGCGGCGGTCTGCTGGAGTTGCCACATAGTGCGTCTGCACCAAAGCTAGGCTAGGCTCCCGCCACCGTTTCCACAGTGCCCACAACGCATTCACAAAAACATGCCTGCTTAACATCGTCAGATGAGGACCTCTATGGAGAATGGGAGTTCCTATATCTTCTTTGTTATTCTGCAGCTGATAGCCATCATCGAAATATTTAATTCAGATGTAGTTCTACGATTAAAAACGTCGCCGACACATGCAAGCGAAAGCAGATGTTTACCTGGGATTATCTTAGCAGTGAAGTGATATTCTTGACTCCCGTAGAGTTTCCCCCAGCAGAAACTAGGATTTGTTTATATACCTGAAGATCAGAACGAGTCTCTAAGGAGTTCGAGAATTTAATATCATAGAAGATATCTCTTCTCTATGAAGAGACCGATCGTCGTTGCGATAGAATGAATGACGTATTTTTGTACCAGGAAGAATAGAAGAAACAAAATCGTGAAATGCTATTTCATAATATCGCTATTATCTGTTGTGCTGAGTCTGCTATGGCAACCATTTTGAATTCTTTCAATCAGATATTCCACACCCATAGGTGCTAATCATTTATGAAAGTCAGGATTGTATTTCTCACAACGCTAGGGATGTTATATAACACAGGCTGAGGTGTCCTTGGTTTAAAGAATGAATTAAGAGGTAGAATAGCTTACCTTCGAGTCTCGTAATTTCTAATTCATATCAAACGGAACGGAACAATTTCTCCGTTACTTTTCTCATGAATTATCAGTTTTCCTTCACCCTCAAACCATATGAAGTGGCATTCACTGTCCGCTCCCGTCATATATGTACTGTGCGTACGTTCGCAACCTCTTGTGTGCAAGAACCACAACGTATATCAACAACTCGCTAAAATTCCTACACTCGTAAAAAGACCATTTGATTCCCTGTTGTGAATCCCCTGTGCACGACTGTGTGATCCTTGTGCACGACGGTAGGATCCTTGAGGATTACGGGTGCGATCTTCGCACACGACGATACGACCCTTGGGCACGATGCTACAACCTTTCGGTATGACAGTCTGGTCTCTGTCCGACCACACGCTTAACAGTTTAGCGCGATCAAATGCTGGGTCTTTATACCATTAAAGTCTGTACAAGTCGTTTTTAGTCCCTAGGAGTTTATGATATAGCAGGAGAGCTACTAGGAATATTTATATATTACGGGAGTTATTCATTCAGCTTAGGATTAAAGAAACAATTGACTGAGTCACTCGTTTAGATATGAGGGATGGCAAGGGTGCATCGTGTCGTGTTTGTCGAAAATACAAGATGGTTGTGGTGAGAAAGGTTATAGCAGGGAAGGAACATCGGCATGGAATAATATTATTGCTACAGATATACTTGGAAGTTCTGTATATTGGTGCAAGATAATGATACAATAATGATGTTTGAAGGGAAGACAATATTTACACAAGGAGTAAAGAGAGAAAAGATATTGAATGAAATTTAGAAAAAGGTAAGATTGTGTGAAAACAGTAGCGTTTGAGTTGTGATGTGTGTCGGTTGACGAATGTGTGAATATTTAGGAAGCATTTCTTTCAGGAGGCATGGTTGAATAGAAGCCATACGAGAATTCTGAGAACTAATAATAAGTGAATTAGAAAACTTTTAAGAGTTTGGGGATAAATTATATCTATCTATGGTATGCCGTTACCCGCACTAATGTCCACATGATACAAAGATATGGAAAGGTTATTAAAAGATGAAGTTGGGAACACGTAGAAAGAATGTTTGGATGTCATGAAAGTTTTCACTGTCTTAAGACACTAAGTAAGACACTCAGACCCATCTCTTCACGGTTTTATACCTTGTTTTTCTTTCCCGGATCGTAATTTCAACCGGTGGGTGTTGTGAGCGGCAGTGGATTAAGGCGGAAGGTCAGATGGAAGGAGTGCGAGGGTGTGTTGACCAGAATAGGCGGGGTCACGCGTGCTGACACACGCTTAGCTGGACATAGCTATATTGTTATATGTTTAACCACAGCATGATCCATTTTGTTTCCACATGGCTACCAGGGGTGATACATTCATAGCACTAATATTATGGACTGTTTTAGAAATGCCTAGGCCTATAGTTGGCGGTGAGGGAGGCAGTACTCACTCCGGTGATGGTGGGGGCTTGGTAGGCGACGGAGACTGAGGGATCCGTGGACGAAGAACCATTGCTGTCGTCTAGCGAGCGGCCGTAGCCGGACTCTCTGGTCGTGCTTCGGGAGTCCGTCCACTCCGCACAGTGGTGGGTCTGTCCGCCCATGCCGTCCACTTCGTCCACGAGGGCGCCATCGCCCAGGTCCACCTCGGTGAAGAGGCTCGGGTTGGTCCAGTGGCCGCTGTCCGTGTGCGGTTCGTTCGTGATTGGGTCGTGGAACCTCAGCACCGGACGCCATGATCCTGACGAGTGCTCGAGGACGCCGGTGGTGAAGGAGTCGTCGTCGAGACCGGGGTTGCTGAGGCCCAGGTCAGCATCGACGACGCGGTCGTCGATGGCGAGGTTAGAGGAGCCACAGGAGGTGTTGGAGTTGTTGGTGGAGGCTGCGAGTGGCTGGTCGTCATCCGCTGACGTGCAGGGTGACGTGACGGCGTCCTTCAGGGCGCACAGAGCTCGCCAGGTGTAGTCACAGATGCACGTCATGATGCGTGTGCTGTGCTAAGGTCGCCCCAGCTCCTGCGTCACTTGAAGACCTTAGCCATAATCCTGAACACTAGCAAGGTCCTAATATTCACACTATATCAATGTCTCCCACTCAACTTACATAACAGTCTATCCTTTATACAACTTTCTCTCCGACACGTAAACTAATTTCGGTCAAAGCCCGCCGAGAATGACCAGTCCGGAGCACAAATGGCGGTCGGTCGAAGGCCCCAGGACCGCTTGAGAGAGCGTTTTAAGGGAGCGGACGGGCACCACCAGCTCAGCTCAGCACACAACTGTTGGTCGACTTGGTATGGAAGACCAATCACGGCGGCAGGGAAAGCCCGCACTGGTTGAGATAACGGGTATCAGCAGAGTGCGGTCACCGTCGCCACCACCAGGGACCAACTGCACCTCGGGCTTCACTGTAAACAAAACCCACAACTCATCAGTACAATTTCAGGTCCTCCGGTCAGGTTTTCATATTGTTTTGACCCGTGTCCTGATCTCAGGAAAAGGTAATGTGATTATGAGCATAGGTAGGGACAATACCAAAGGCTTATTTTTCCTAATTGGTCTTTCCCTCGACAGCCACACAGCGTGCGTTTAAGAAGCATAAATATCCATTAACGTGTCAGAGGTAACTAATGCTAGCCATGACGTCAGATTGGTGACGTCACAGTGCCAGGCTGTGACAGGAGGGTTATAGTTTCAGGTCGCGGGCAGCGTTACACCCCCGCACGACCATTGTGCCGCCGCATGAACTGAAACCCAACTGTCGTAATGTTAAATGCTGACCATGCGATGGCAACACCGTCAAATTTTTTTTGTTTGTTTTTGCCCGCCGGATGGTGTTTGTTAATTAAATGTTTATCGACGTACGGTTTATGTGTTGTGTTGTTACATTTTGCAAAGTGTTTATATAGCTTTTCATTATTCTAAATACATCCTGTTTGGGTTTGTGGTGATGAGATTTGTGGTCGGTGGCGCTACCCGGCAGCCGTTGCCTCAACCTGCAAGTCTAAAGTCTTTTTTAAAGGCTGCTTGAAAACGATGATACGACCCATGGGTATATATGATGGTCTATCTTTTCATCTGACCCTCAAGGGTCGTTCCAACATACCCTTCGAGTCGTGGGCGTCGTGTTCAATAGGATTTATTTTGTTTACATCGCGTTATACAGGTAGCGTTGTGCAAAATGCCCTTATTACAATGACCAATTGGTCAACTTTGTCGAAAAGTTTGTTATTTACGGTGTGTATTATTTTCCGTTGACTTGTTTTCCAGGAGTTGTTCTTAAATGAAGGCTTGTGAATTGTAGGTGTTCACTAAAATAGTGAGTTCAGTACATAAGCACAAGATAACGTATTTAGCCAGAACTTTTATCAGCATCATCTATAACAAAACTTGCCAGCTTCCGCAATCGGTATGCCTTAAAAGATTTACATCTATTTACGGTGTGACGTTACCGTTCATAGTAGAAAGATTCAATAGCTTGTGTAACCAGTTGCTTTTGCGAAATTACTTATACATTTTTCTTGAAATATCAGAAATAGAATTTATTTTGTAAGATTCTGCCTTCGGTTCCTGCGTTATTTCGAAGTTACTTTAAATATCAAAAGACAAATCAATGCTTCTAAAAATATTTCTCAGTCTCATTTTTTTTTTTTAAGTACTTACGAGAGATTACATAGCTTTATCACGGTGATCTGAACGTTAGCTCAACCAGATTAAACCAGTATGTAACGAGAGGTTTTTCTCGTTGATTTACAAAAGGTTTTTAGGAAATTATTTTGTACCACGGAGTAAGTTAGCGCGCTCGCTGAGACCGTCCAAGACCGTACCCTCGTCAGCTGGCGTTCCCGGTCGCCTTTCGCAAGGGTTCAGTGAGTTACTGAACCTTGAGCTATCGTAGCGCCAATGAAAGATTATCTACATTATCCTCGCCCAAAGGGCTGATGATGATGCCTTTTGTGTGCAATTGATGAAGCTTATTTACCGATCCCTTCAGCAGGACGCCTTAAACGCTCGAGTAAAACCGCCTTCACTGGTTAAGTACGATGAGTACAATGACTGGAGTCATCTTACTCTTGATGGGTTATTGTCGTATCCAAGGAGTTAAACTATTTTGCTCAATGAGTTAATGAATGGAAAAACTGATAACTGATATGTGGATGATGAATATATGATGATTTGAGTTGGGTGTTTTGGTATTGGGTATTAAGATTGTATGGGATCGTCTTAAAAGGATTTCTGAACCCATTGTGAGGGGAAGAAAGAGGAGTGGATTTAGGAAGGTAAGAGAGTATGTGCTAGACCAGATTCTACAATTAGGAAGTGGGTGAAGTTATAGAGAAAAGTTACACGAAGAGGAGATGTATGCAACGTTAGTTGATTTCGATACGTTATATGATAAAGATAATAAGATAAGACAAGGAGGTTCTTTCTGATTGTTGGCGATATCAAGAGATTTCTTTTTGACGGAAGTAGTGCTTATGTAGGAGTCACTGCTT
Organism: Panulirus ornatus; assembly: GCF_036320965.1. Classification (NCBI taxonomy): domain Eukaryota; kingdom Metazoa; phylum Arthropoda; class Malacostraca; order Decapoda; family Palinuridae; genus Panulirus; species Panulirus ornatus. The sequence continues at coordinate 25,936,827 of NC_092280.1, read as the reverse complement.
GTATGAGTGAAAGGCTTGAAGCTGATTAGTGTGGGCGTTGTTAAGACTTGTTGATGTAGCCATGGTTGTTTACTGGATTTGGTTGGTTGTTTGGAGTCTAGGTCTATCATCTGCCAGGGCCATTCAGACCGTCAGCGTTGTTGTAAGCACGAGTCAAGAACCCTGAACACCACCTTCAGGTGCTCAAGATAATTCTAAGGCCATACATTCTTACTGCATGTATGGCCCTGATCTGAGATGAAGGCGAGATGGGATTGAATATAGATTGCTGTTGAGCCATACTAGATGAAGAGAATGTAGGCTATCACAGTGGCTGTAAGATGCTGCTAATGCTGTGTTGGGTAAATTAGAAGAAAATTTGGGAAGAATGCTGATTTGATTTGTTGATGTGTGCGGGAGAAGAAAGGTGAAAGCAAAATTCGAGAAAAAAAATCTTGTTTGATTAATGTGGATCAGTTTGAAATAAATCTAGATGGAGAAGAATCAGCAGTTAAAGAATTTAGTGACCCCCCCCCCCCCCCCCACGAGACACACACACACACACACACACACACACACACACACGCACACACTCCAACGTTTTTCTAGACTAGGTTAAGTTAGCGGGATACAAGCCTAGCCTAACCCACCCTAACCTAACCTAGGAAAACGCGGGGAAGAGATTGGGTAGCGAATCTTTAGATGATCTGAATTCATTTATTCAAAGACAATTAGTAAGGGTGGTAGTTGGAAAGGTGAAGCTGAGTGTAGAATCTTGCAAGGGAGGAAGAGGAGATGCAGTGAGCACTCGGGTGGATGGGATGAATTGAATCCTTTGGCCACAATCGTTCGATACCCGAACACGACGATACGATTCATGGTGACATGACCTCTCATCCATCCGTTAAGTGATAGGTGAGAGGCCAGGCCATTTTACCCAAGGGTCGTAAAGTCATGGTTAAGAATTGAATGAAGGGCGTGGAAGACGTTTGCTTGACAGAGTTCTGTCCCAAGTGAAAAATGAGACCATTAAAGAGTAATAACTCATGCAGTATTGCTGAAAATAACTATAGAATAATGAATGAAGACGTATGTTCAAAGTTAAATCGTTAAAAGGAACGCGTGGATAACACATATATACAAATTATACATCCACGCAGAACGCATGGAAACTGATGGAACAGAGAACATCATAGTGTAATTGAAGCTACAAGAACAAGTGGACTGTTCACTTACAATAACAGTAGGCGGACTGTTCACTTACAAGAACAGGAGGGGGACTGTTCAGTGTAACACATTGAACATGAGTTCAGGAAGCGTGTGAGTGAATTCAGAAGTTGCATGTACATGAACAGACAATGTAAATAAAGCAGAAAAAGATAAAGTAAAACCGTGAACGGTACCGGTATAGTAAAGGGGACGGTGGGCCGGCAGGATATCAACGTAGGACTGGTGTGACAGGTGTCAGTGGCGGCGGGACAGGCTGGCCAACTCGATGGTCGAGGGAACGGTCAATGTAGCCAGCCACCAATATGGCGGCTGCCTTAGGGTGACGGGTGGCGGGATGTCGAGATATCTTTACCTTCGGTGGGCGAGGGTAGCGCCTTCTGGCGCCCTAGCAGTAGTCCTGCAGGCGAGGGGCGTGTCGGTAACAAGGTAGTAAGCAAAGTAACACCAGGTTGACCACACCAGTAGGCACTGTGGCAGGTTGGCAGACGTCACCACCGCTGCTGCTATCATAGTCAAGATAATACGATAAGTCGCCATGGACTGATAAAGCTAGATAACAGTCGTATCTCAAGGGAGTTGTTGTGTTGCTGGCAGGGCGCCTTTACTCAGAAGTATATGTGTCCCAAACACGGTATAAGGAACAGGTGGAACGGGGCTGAGCTTAAATGGGATAGGAATAGAATGGAACAAGGACGAGTCAAACAAAATACGATAGAAACCTTTTATCAAGAATTGGGCTAAACACACAAATGCTCTTTCATGCGACATCTTAGGAAGACCATGTAAAAAGAAATATATATGTAGTCCTCAATAGTCTTATAATATAACTAAAGCGTAGTGAAATTTCACGATTGGAAGAAAATGTTTGAACAGTTAGGTCCCAGGGAAGCTGCTCCGTATGTATCGGCTAGGCTATCAGATTAGACATGCACGGAAGGTTGCTGGTCGCTAAACGGCTCGTCAGAACAGCAGGTCAAAACTGCAGGGCCTTTCCTGGCGACAGGCCTGCTTGTTTTAATTGCCAAGACGTATGCTGTTCAGTATCTTAGTTCGGACATCTTGATGAATATATTGTAGTATAGATGAGAATGCTGGTAATATAACTGTGAGAATATAGGCTTAATAGTCTTCAAATTTCATTCGCGTGTAAACTTAACAGAGATGTGGTTCCATGCATTGCGCAAATTACACAAATGCTCAAGTTTCCTTGAAGTTGGCCTAGACCTACATGGTACATCACTTTATCATCTGTCGCGACACCACACGGCCACGTACCACCGTGTGAATAGGATGTATGTATAGTTACCACACTCGACCGAATTTCTTAGTCAAAGAAATATATATATATATATATATATATATATATATATATATATATATATATATATGAGCATTGCAGATTTAAATATAGCGTCAAAATCTTCATATAATTCTGGTATTTCAAGTTCCCCACACGTAGTGATGTACGAATATCTTTATGAATATATAATTTTCCTTTTGATTTTCGTTCTACTCACGCCAGGGGAACTATTACAACATAACAAAAATATCATCATGTAATGACATATACTAGTTATTCAGAAGAGACTAAAGAAAAGAAAATTGTCTTATATCAAAGGCAATTTTTTGATAAATGTATGTACCGTCATTTCTGTGTACAAATGGCAATGCTCTAACATGAGCTTCTAAAAGACAAAACTACAATTGTCACGGTCCTCACAACCACTGACACTGGAGTGAAAAAATATTTCCAGGAATTAGAGATTAAGAAGCATCATATCGTTCATCTGTTTAGAAGAACAACGAGAAAAAAAAAAATGAAGAAAAAGACGAAACACTGGGCACGTAAGTCACGCTGGACATATTTCCGCCATTTAACAGCAACGAGGAGGGCGCTTGGATGTAAACAAGGCATTATGATAATTAAAATGTGACCAGTGATACGTGTTTATGAATGCACCGTGGAAATTTAGATCAAGAAACCACCAGAGTATATTTTGGATTTAAAGTTAGTGTAGAACATATCTGAAATTACATTAAAATACAAATATTGTTTGTCGACGCTGGATCCAGAGCACTTCGCACAAGAAGTGTTAAGGTAACACAGAAATTAATAGCAATGTGAGTGAGATTAGGCGAGTAAATCTGGTTTATATTTTGTAGCGAACTAAACCTATCACATTTATGCCTTCTAGTGATTTAAGGATGACTTAGGTTTAATGACAGCTCTGTTGACAAACACGTGCAAGACCAATGAATTTGTACCACGTTCTTCGAAGGCGGCGATAATAATTATACACCAGAACAGAGGTAAGCGCAGATTGTTGAATGAATTCGTTATATATTGTCTTTGAATACTGCAGTAAGATCAAAGTCTAAGCCTCCACTGACGAAATACTAAGTTACTGACAGCCAGTTACATACGTCTGAGTCATACGGTACTCAAAGATCTGTTGTGAGCATTGCATTTTTCAAGAGCCTCAGTAGCAAGTGGTGTGTGTCGGGTAATCGTAAAACACACTGAGGAATCAGTTACTGTTACGCACACGGGAATCAGAACCAAAGATAAAGAAGCTATTATATTGTGTATGTATGTGGAAAGGTTTTTTATAAAGATAACAAAAGTTGCTTTTCGGTTCCATAGTGAATGTGAACTTGATTCTCGACACGTTGTTCCCATAGGTATTCATTAGACGTATATATTAAAGAGATCTTGATAGGTTATTCCCATACGTATCCATTAAGCATATATAGTAAAGACTGTTGTTACAAGTGAAATAATTGTTAACCTTATCTGAGATTGTGAAGAGGGTACATAGACCATGGCTAGTGATTTCACTGCCGTATCCGTGGCCCATAAGCTAGCCTCTATTCAGGTAGTGTCAAATGCCCTTGGTTCTTGATGATTAGGAAAGAATTATTGGGGTCAGTATTAAAAGCGTATTTATTGTAGATTATGTTTTAACAGAAAATACGTCTGCAAATCAGAGTTCGGCTGATGAAGACCAGCCAAACATTTCATTGCTTAGTTTTTTGCTGTATTCCAAATGGATTGAAAACTTGCTATGTGTATCTAGTCATAAGTATTTGATATGCAAACATTGTTAGTCATGATTTCACAAGTTAGTAATGGTGATATGGAAAACACCTGTGTTATTAAATGATATTGGTGATATATAATCAAGATATCAGCCACCGGGATGAGAATTTATGCTTAGGACAGAGATTTAGTCTGGTACATAGTGTAGAATAATTCGGTTGATAGATTTTGTCTGGTGGTTGTTATTTTGCACCTTGAGAATGATATGCATAAATATGATGAGAGTAACTCCTAGTGACTTTCAGTATAATGTTGATAATTAGCTTCAATGATTTATCATGTTCTGTTTGTACAAGTATCTTTATTTTTTATGTTAATGGTTAGCTATATAACTTGGTAAATCTAAAAATTAGATTTTATGCTTCCTTTGATTAGAAAAAAGAGCTGTCCTTTTATAACTTTGAACACACTCTTTTTCTGATATAACATTGTGATATAACATTTTTCTCTACGATTTCTTTGGTTTATTATTTTTTGTTTAATTGATCTGATTTGTAACTTGGCATATCCATTAGCTGCAATCCAGATCTATGTCTAGTCACAGAATTGAAGATGTGAATTATTATTATCAATGAAGTCTTGCCTCCTATCAACGAAAGTTTCCAATATTCTTTTTGCAATGTTTGTGATGAGAGAACATGAATGAAAAAGTGGTCAGTGGAGGCTAGCACAATAACCTTTACTTTTTTATTTGTTTTTTTTCTCATTTGTTTATCTTTCCATGAAAAAATGGGTTTTTGGAAATCGTCTGTCACCTTGCTCATGTCCGGTGGCAGAGTGTGCAGTATTTTTCCTTCAGCACTGCTAACTTTCTCATTGGTATATCCACATTATTCACTGGTCACAAAAAGGAAAAAGAAAATTAGAAAAAAGGGCTATGATATTGCTGATAACAATAGTGTAAATGAGACAAGTTCATTACGTCTCAAACTGAGCCTAGCCTAGAATGCACTGGCTTGTAGCGGAATATGTTATGGCATACACTTTATATATATATATATATATATATATATATATATATATATATATATATATATATATACATATATATATATGTATATATATATCGAAGGCTTCAGTCATGGACTTTATTCCTTAGGTCAATTCTCTTTAGATTTGCCACACTGAGGCGTGCTCTTGCGAGAAGGCTACAGTCATGTCTCCCGTCTATAAACATACGTCTTTATGCCTTGCCTCGTAGTAATGTGTTGTTTGTAGTGATTTGGCTGTGGGTGATGATATCAGTAACTTCCGCAGACAATTTTACGCACCGTATTTACACACGTAGACGCATCTTTTCACACCCACTTGCTAAAAGAACGGAAACTGAGAACGTTTTACAAAGGTTATGAGAACGTTAAGAATGATGATTGCATCAAGGTACATTGTAATCTAGGGAACCTACATAAACTTTAAATGTACATCATACAAGGCTAGTGAAATTCAGCTCAAGTAAATGCAAATGGATCGGGATGGGACACTATTAGATACGCTTTCGATATGTATATTTACAGGGAAATAAGCAGGGAGAATGTGTGTTAGAGGGACTTAGGAATCGACATTGTACCTAACCTGTCAGCAGAGCTCCACCTCAGGAGAATTGTTAAGGGGGGCAATCTCGGCTGACTATTATTATAATTACACTAAAGTACATGGATAAGCACATTTAAGACCAAAACAAGAATACGCATCACCAAGTTTGTTTACCGCTCTTGAAAAAGCACAATGAACTAAATCAGATCAGAATAACTGGTATCAGATTGAGGGAACTGTGTTATGGTGAAAGGTCAAATACATATTTATTCGCCATGGAATAGAAAAAAGTAAGAGGTGATTTAATCACAACCTTCAAGTGTTTTCAATTGGTCAGACGCTGCTGACAGTAAACGTATCTTTGTGAGATGCATAGAGAACAACCATAGACCATAACATGTAACAACAAAAATGATTTTTTAAGAGTGTAAAAAGGTACTTTTATTGTACAAATGAATAGAATAAACTAATTGATTAAAGTGTTACTAACAGTGAATAAAAGCTTAAAACGTTGCATGAGTGTAAAGTTCAATAGATAGTGCCTCCTTGCCCTTACAAACATATAACATAAAAATAGGTAATTATAGATACCTACATTTAGTGTAGAAAATGCGCGGAACCGTGCTTACTAATTTAATTCAGTATGTACTGGTAATGTTTTACTCCACGATTAGAAAATTTCCACAAAATAGTATGATTTCTACTAAATGTACAGCTTCATATATGTTGCTGATGAATAGATTTGGAGTTGATTGGTGATGTGCAGCAAGCTTTGATTAGAAATGTTGCAGCTTGTTATGTTCATTTTTTAGAATCAAAGGTATGATCATAGATTTAGGGAAATATGTTACTGGTTAGTGTGTAGTTAAAGCTGTTCTTTTACTGTCATGTTGATGTTTATGGGTAAATTTAAATGTGTGGTTGGCAGGATTGAAGGGGATACCATTTTTCTCCATTATCTAATGTTTCCACCATCTCGATGCTGCTTGTTAAATGAGGAGGGGGATAGTAATGCATTTACCTCAGATAGACGAAAGAAGAAGGATGGTTGAGATGAGCTGCTTGATAGCGTCCCAATGGGAGCATGGCAACACACCCTCCTCCCATCCCATCCCATCCCAGGGATCTCACCTCGCCTGTAGCCGCCACAAAGTTGGGCCAGCTCACCTCTCCGGCAACGAGAGGGAAACTTCCAAAATATCCCCACGAGGACATTCTAGAAGTTTTCTATTGCCTACTAAATGCCGCTGCGGTCCTCCCCCACCACCCCATCTTCTCCCGCAGGTTACCGGTAAACTCTTTATCATTATTATCCTTTTTTTTTTGTTAGCTGATACGGCACGAGCAGCTGAGGCCCTAATTAAGGCCATCCTATTAACGCTGTATATATATATATATATATATATATATATATATATATATATATATATATATATATATACTGGCTCAGGTTAGTATATATATATATATATATATATATATATATATATATATATATATATATATATATATATACTAACCTGAGCCAGTTACACATTTAATCGACCAACCCCCTAGGGGTGGATGAACAGCTGAATTGACTGTGGACCGACTGCCACAACCAGGATTCGAACTTATGCGCTCGATCCTGGGAGGCCCATGAATGCGTCGCAGTCAGAAACGTATTTTTTTTCCCTAGCGGAGTACAATAAAACACCTTCATTCCCTAATCGGAATGCCCTGCCCAAATTTGTTTTTCCTCTGCATTTATCATGAAAAGTCGGGTACGTACGTTTGTTGAAGATACGGGGTTCAGGTCTTAAATTTAGCTCAATAGATCACGTAACCAAACGATTTAGCAAAGACGTTTCCCTACGTTGATTATCTAGTTTAAACTGAAACTTACCCTAGAGTAAGATGAGCTATTCTTATGGAATGTGTGTTTTCATGAAGTAATGTATGGCACGTTCGTCGGAGGCGTGTCGCTGTGGTTGTATGTATGGGTAAAACGTGACAGCAAGTTCTCGTGCGCGTCGGATCACACGGGAGATAACCAGTTGAGATTTCCCAACGCATATTGTGGGCGATAGCGACCCTTGAATCTGGAAACGTTTATATAATATAATGATAACATATAACAGTCCTCCTCCTCTGGCTCCTACAGCAGTGCATTATTATCTTCTCTTTTCATGAAATTTGACATTTTTTAAGCGTTTTTCATGGCGTCAGTCGATGAAAAAGACGGATCATCACGATTGGGATGTTCATCTGTAACTTAACCAAGCCTAGTTTGAACTGACTTTAGCGGGTCTAACTTAAGACTACCCTGACCTAGCCAAATTGCGAATGTTTTTGTTCGAAGAAAATTCCGATCTCGCTATATGGAATGAAAACCACTTTGATTATGCAACTGTAAAATCTAAGCTGATGGAGTTCCAAGAATTAATCTATTATAAGTATTATTATTGTTATTAATAGTAGTGGTAGTAGTGGTAATGGTGGTAGTTGTAGTAGTAGTAGTAGTAAGATTTTCATAGTTATCATCATAGTCATTATCGTTTTGACAAAAATCATTGGAATGTTGACGAGGATCATGAGGTGTGTGTGTGTGTGTGTGTGTGTGTTTGTACATTTCTCCATCATTAGTTCTAGTTCTAAAGGTCCTTGTGAAGACTTCCCCTCGCAAAGCCTTGCAAAAGTGTGTTTACTGTGGCAGATTTTCCTTCGACAACCTCTCGTGTTTTTGCCATGGTGAATGGAGGAAGTTATAGATTAATTCTGTAATGAGATCCTCCGTTTTGGTGTTCCCCTTGTAATATCAGAATTCTCTGATGCTTAGTTAGAACAGCAGCGTGTTTGTGACTGTAGGAACTTGATTCTATAGTGATAAGTCGATGCAAGACTTCCCCTATGATCACAGCGGGGTGTTGCGTGTGGGATGAATGAAAGTAGAAATTTCCACATCGGGTTGTTTTTAGAGGTTTAGGGCAGTCAAATGCAGCCCAGAAATGGGTCTGTCGTAGTTGTCGTAGTCACCTTGACAACCAGTTTGACATCACGTTTGCCGTAACTTGGTAACAGCTCGTGCATACATACCACACAGAAAAGAATACGCCGCTTGTTTACGAAACAAACCTAACACTAGGCAACAACACAGAGATGATACAAGCAGCGGCAGCAGCAGCAGTAGTTAAACAATGTTTGATAGATTGTGTGTAATGTTACCTGAGTCGGGTTGATAATGTCGGGTTCGGTCAACACCCGGTGTCAAGTACGGGATGGCATTCACTGGTAATAATGTTCCGTGAGTCAGAACTGATATGTTTTGTGGGAGCGGCGTGTCCTCAGCAGCAATTATTGGTCGTGAGGTCCTGTACCACACATGGATGTCATTCGAAGAGGGTGAACATTCCACTGCTCGGCAACATCTTGGAGAGGAAGACAGATTTTTAGTCATCAGTTCAGACTTGGTTAGCTTTGTTAACCACGTAATTCTGTTATTAAGGGAATGGTTTGAAAAATTTATTATATTTACTGTCATGGTAATTCTTATGATGTTTATAAGGTTACAGAGGTAGATTTGGGTGTATCTAAAGCATCAACATTTTAGGAAATGGTCAGAACAGGCACCATAATTTGAGGTATTTTATGTAGAATTATATATATATATATATATATATATATATATATATATATATATATATATATATATATATATATATATATATATATACGCGGTTGCTTGAGTTGTTAACACTGATTTTATACACACGTATGTGATTATCGATTAATTGGTCATCATAAATTAGATAAAAAAAAAAAATAAATAGCGGAATCGAAGAGTGGCGTCTTAACCAGCAGCGCATCCGTCACATTGTATACACCACAAAGTTGGTGACGCTGCACCACCACATGAAAGCACTTGTGGTTGGGCTAGTTGCACCACGTCATGCAGCATACACACCGTGTTTGGCAACGCTAATTGGCCTGTTATTTGTGTTTTGCTCTTATCAGCTGCCGAGGTCATTAATGGCTTTAACGTCAAGTTATAACCATCAATGGAGGAAGGCCTTGAAAACCTCCCGATGCTCAGATTACCGTAATCTAAGTCCGTGCGAGCCTTCATTGCTTATTCATGGCTCATGTGGCAATACTCGTCAACATATACCATGTCATTACGACGACGAGTTACAGGTTTTGTCTTATCAGAACGAGTTGTGGCCTCACCGGTCATATCCTCCCTGTTAGTTACAGATGTCCTTATATATATATATATATATATATATATGGAGTCTTTTCTTGTATTGCACAGCTTAAGTATTTTTTTTGTAGAATACCGGCTTGTTATGGTGTAGTTTTTTCTTTTCGTCCCTTGGTGCATTGATTCAACTTTTTCCCTTCTAAAAGACAAGATACCATGCTTAGAAAGTAGTATCTAATGTTGAATTGTTATGTTTACCGATTGATATAGAGTGCAATTAGATTTTTTTTTCATTTTAGTTGTATCGATATCAATTAGATTTTTAAGATTACGGTAATTGATTTTGCGGTAGGCTTTATTTCACAGCCCTGAGGTCATTTATTAAGGGATGATTACGACACCAACACAGGAGAAAGTTCAAGCTGGTCATGTAGTGTAGAACTACACGCTCATATCTGCATGACAGCCTTGGACCAGTGCGTCAAACCTGAACCCGATTGCATAGCTGCGCACAGCCTAGTGGTGCGCGTTGGGCCCAGCCCCGCGGGCATATCCGGTGAGAGTTACAATAAGGTGATGCCATGAATTAGCGTAAACATGATATCCTGAAAAACTGTTATTTCGAAAAAAAACAATAACAACAACGAAAACCAAATGGTACTTGTTTTATTTAGCGTTTTATCCAATAGCCTAGTATAAAAACGAATTGTAACTGATTAGCATGAAATTAAGAAAACCTGTTTTATGAAATTGTCTAATAATCTTAGTAAAATTAAGGAAACCAGAGAATCTAGTCATAGGCAACCAAGCGTAACCCAACCTATGTGGGTATATTACTCATGTTTTAGCCTATATTTTACCGTATTTTGTTTTTCGGAATAATGATGCTTCCGGATTAGGATAATTCGGATCTTCTGATTTTTTTTTCGGAATAAAGTGGTGACTGGTTTGAGCTACAGTTTGAAGATCTACGTCTCTTACGTAGTTGAACACGTATGCGTCTGTCGTAGTTACAGTAGACGTCGCGTAATATAAGAAATTTTGTGATGATTGTTCGCTTTGGTCTATTATTGCAGCGGTAGACTCGATCCTCAAACAGGAGGTACTCTACCCTGATCCAAAGTGTATATTGTCATGTCATATGCTCATTATAGCGGTCGGAGAATAGGGAAATGGACAGCCCAATGATTTGTATGGGGAGTACGTATTGTGTGTGATGTGACAATAACCCTTTTACATTAATTTTCAGAAATGCGATGCCGTGGTTGCCATACCGAAATGTACGCTGCTTGTTGATTGATTTCGTTCATCTAAATATACTTCTTTTTGTTCCGAAATGGGGGTAGTGACATAGGTAAAGTATAGATACAAGACAAAATAGGTTTTCTTCGATAGGAGTAGTTTTAGAATTCATAGAATTTATCTAAACAAGTAGCAGATGGTTTTAAATGCTTTCTCCCCCTCTCTCCCCATCACACGCATACACACACATACACACCATGTGGTATGTACATATTTCAACCCTTTTGCACATTATATGCCAAAATTTCCAAGCCATCCGCCAGACATGCGGCCAAGGGCGGCGTCGCAGACAGATGCGGGGGCCCGCGGGTTTGGGAGGACGCAGTCGCGTTTACAATGATACCATACTTTAGGCTGGTTGGAGTGGCCGTAGGTTCGGAGTGGGAGCGTTCTAGGACGATTTTACCAGCCTCTCAGTCCACTAGCCATGGACCATCCATGATTTCATTAGACGTGAACCATCCATAGATCCACCATCCGCTTATGGACCATCTTGTAACTGAGCTGGTGTGTCATCTAACTTTCCACCCACGAGTCTATTCACTATCTATCTTTTATCTATTGCACCCTGTGTCATTCCATGAGCCATTATTCAACATTCCATAATCCGTCTGTCTACTGTCCAATAGCTGTCCGTCTATCCAGTCTGTCCGCTCTCCGTAATTCCATATCTTATGCGTCATGTCATCTCTCCATCCATCGCACGTCGAACTGTCGTTCGTTATGCCTTCCCCTGTTCGCCTATACATCCACCTATCCACCAACCATGAGCCAGTTATATGCCTATCCCTGCACCTCCCTCCACCTCTCTATGCATTCCACCGTCTACAGTCAGTCTGTCCTAATCTCTTTTCCTTCTGTCCAGTTATCCTTTACCCGTCTTTCAAAATTACTTTTTTTTTTTTCAATTTTCCATTCTCTTTTCATATTCGTCAACCAGACGTGTATGTCCATCTATCACCCTCCACTGTCCCAGTCTCTTCATTTCTTGTCTGTTCATTCAGAGTCGGGCTCAACCATCATCGTTCATTTATTCAGCTCAACTAGGTAATGGAGGAAGTATTCAGCTTGGGGCGTCTACTTCCTTATTCCTTTACGCATGCGCGTCCACACCTTGGTGTACGGTCGTGTGTAACTTCGTATGTTTGATGCATATTGACGAGCGCTTCAGCATCCCACCAAAAAGTAGGTTCGTCCTGATACATTTCACGCCACACAAGAGAACGATTTTCGTAGCCGACGGAAACCTGTTTATATATATATATATATATATATAGGGAACGGGAGGCTGGAGATCCTCCCCTCTCGTTTTTTAATTTTCCAAAAGAGGAACAGTGAATGGGGCCAAGTGAGGATATTCCCTTTGTTCTTAACGCTACCTCGCTAATGCGGGAAACGGCGAATAGTATGGGGAATATATATATATATATATATATATATATATATATATATATATATATATATATATATATATATATATATATATATATATATATATATAATATCGTCCGTACACCGTTTGTAGACCATCACTCCATGAAACTATACCATGAGACCCAGAGAGAGAGAGAGAGAGAGAGAGAGAGAGAGAGAGAGAGAGAGAGAGAGAGAGAGAGAGAGAGCATAAGGCAAATTGACCTAACATGGATCTGATGTAACCACCACCACACCGTCTGTCGGTCCTCGAGCCTCCCCGCCCGCCCCACACATACAACAAGAACCATATAATATATACAACTGTAAGATAACCAAATGTGTGTGATGACCTATTCATGGAGAGCAAGCCAGTGCATGTGAATACTAGGGCCGGGCATAAATCCCAACCCTTTACCATTTCCTGTCAAAGATGTAGGCCTGCAATGGGAATCACATAGGTTGTCAGTTACCCTTAATAATCTGTTGCATTTCAGTTTGAAATACATGTTTGAGAATAAAAAAAAAAAATGCACTTTTGAATGGGTGGTAATCTCTCGTAGGTAGAGTCAGAGACTGGTCAATCGATTTTGAATTAGCTAATGAGCAGCGTAGGAAAAATGATCGCGAAAGCGTAGTCGGCAACTATGTGTTTGTAACGACTCCCGCCTCCAATCGACCCATTGTGATCACTCGCTCTGTTTTTGTTTTGTTCATTTCCCATAAATCTGCGTATTTGGTAGTGTTTTTATTTTTTCCCCTCTCTCATTTCTGTACGTGCCACTCTTTCGAATGTGAAAAAAAAAGAAATAATTTCAAAATTTCCAAAGCGGAGGAAAAGTTGTGTTGTTATTTACCCTCGTCCGAACGCTGACAAGGACGGGCTGCCATCCACCATCGGATGGCTTAATTTTCGTAATGACTTCCACTTGTGGCGTATTGAATAATAATGACATTTAAATGACCATCGCATTATGGAACAAATGGCCAGCCAAACATTTCCACAGTAATGGAGACCCAGCCTCCGTATGTCCCTCTTTCACACCCCCCCACCCCATCCATTTCCCCCCCTCTCTCTCTCTCTCTCTCTCTCTCTCTCTCTCTCTCTCTCTCTCTCTCTCTCTCTCTCTCTCTGCGCTTGGCAACAAATTGAAGGGATGAAAATCGAAAGCCACTGTACGGGGAAGAAACAAAGACAAATTATCAAAGCCTACCATGGAATATACAAAAAAAAAAAAGTAAAGATAAGAGGCGTGCAAGAAAGCTCGAGAGAGACTGTCCAATTTTGTTTGGAGGAAACATTAGGGAAAAAAAAAAAGATATCTGATATATGGGTTAAAGTCAGGTGCCCCGCTGACACCCAGGATTGGCACAGTCGATGATCGTAGAGGCGAAGACACGAGATAGATAGATAGCAAAGTTGATAGATAGTTACCCCTCACAAGCTTGACACAGGCTTTGTGGGTAGCGCGGAGAATCGTTTGAGACATGAACTTGATTCTTGCTTCCTTCTTCACTTGCTGATTTCTATATCCCGGTGCCATTGTGGGATCATGTATACTACATTCGTTATTTTCAATTCTGAAAAGACATACAAGATTTGAAGGGGTGCTTTGGCGAAGTCAGCTTAGGGAACTAAAGTTAGTTCCTTCAACCCGGCATTTGACGCTTGAAAAGGTGCTGTGGCGAAGTCAGCTTAGGGAACTAAGCTTGACCCCTTCAACACAAAGGTTGAAGCTTGAGTACGACCGTACGATCCTTTCAGCACGACGTAACGACCGTTCGGTACACTGGGCTGGTCTTCGAAAGGCCATTCCGTCGTACCCACATATCGGACTGTCGTGCTCAAATAGTCGTACTCTTTATATATATATATATATATATATATATATATATATATATATATATATATATATATATATATAGTTCTGATTTTTTGTTGAATTAATGCAAGTTAACACCAGTAAAAAAAGAAAGAATGATAGGTTTTGGATAATGGTGTCAGTGGACTTTGAAAAGTCTGGAAAATGTTTTTGAATTTGAATTACCAATTATTTTAGCGGACGGCGGTACACATTTGAGGCTTATTTGACATCGTTTACTCACGTGGTCCTCAGCGTTCGTACTGTATATGCGAGTATTATACTACCTGATGAATTAAGGTGAAGCGCATTTACCTAAAACGTAGACCGTTACTTTAATCCGTTTTTAAGTAGGTAGGCAGGTCCTCCCGACCTCCCCTTTTATATTCAGGACTTGACTCGTCGGTCGGGGGTTGGGAGAGAGAGAGAGAGGGGGGGAGGGAGGGGGTGGAGTGTTGGTTGGTCTGGGGATGGGGGTTGGGGGAAGGTTACCGGGGAAATTAATAAAGTTGGCTGCAAATTGAGATAGTAAATCCCCGCGACCGACTGATTAACACCCTGGTTTATTATTCTCTGCATGGAGGCTCTGCATCAAGCATTAATTAATGTGTTCAATATTCCTCCGGGTATTTCATGAAAAAGAATACGTAAATTTCATCTGTTTATGATAAAACCCAGAAAGCTTGGATTTTTGTCAGCCCGCCTGATATAATGAACGATATTTGGTACATTATATATATATATATATATATATATATATATATATATATATATATATATATATATATATATATATATATATATATTGATAACTGAATAGATAGATAAATAGATAGTTAATTATATATTTTCCTAGCGGCATCATACCAAAGAAGTGATTAACCTTTCGTACCGGAGAGTTGTTACAATTATCGAGGGACAAACAAAGCTGCATAGGGTCGTGTAAGATAAAGATGATCAACCTTCATTGAAACAAGTGAGTGTCGTAAGTTTAGCGCCAGTCATTCGATAACACCTCTTTCTCATAAGAGGAGTATTCGTAATGTAGTTCTGAAGTCACTGTTTTTTTTTATGCCTTGTATTGCAAAGTTTTTGTATTAGATTAATTATGATGAGGACGCCAGTTCGTGGTCACCTACATTTCTTAATAAAGGCTTCAGTTCTGTCAAATTCCCGTTAGCATAATTCATTCTTGCACTTAATGTTATACTTGTGGACATGGTCGTGCGTCCTAAATCCCCATTGTCTATGGGAAATAGTTCGTGGAAGTGTGTTACGGTGGACCTGTGTGTGTGTTAGCTGTATGTTGCTTATACATAAGTATGCTATAGGGGACGTTAAGTTATTCATACATGTGTATGCTATTGGAGACTTAAAGTTATTTATCAGTTCAAATTTTCCGTCCGAGGTGGCCGTGATTATGTGCATGTCTTTGCCCGTGCCACGTCACGACACAGAGAATAAACCAACATGCACACACTTCACAATACAGCCATACTACACCCTGTCGTCCCTGCCCGTGACGTCCTTGCTTGCCAGGTGTCGGGATGCAGACGGAGGGTGTTGACGGGCGTGCGTTGGGCAAGCCGGCTGCGTGTGTGTGTGTGTGTATCAGCTTACCAGGGCGGCGGCGCTTGGCACCGGTTGCCTCAGGTTAGAGCTTTGGTCTCGACACCATTTTCCCTCCTCCTCCTCCTCCCCTCTGGGTCTTCCCTTTGCGGTAGTTCACTGAACGCCTCTGATCCGGCGAACAATTGGCGGTAATCTCCTTCTACTGATAGTGATTTACCCGTAAACAAAATACAACAAATACACCGTTCGCGATAATGCAGCCGAACAATGTGTTTTGTTGTTATTGGATACCCAGTGGTGTTGTTGTGGGGTCGTATGAACTTTCCTGCTGTTGTTTTGGTCGGAGTTGAAGCCTGTTTGTGTTGTTCTGTTGTTCTGTTTGCTTTTGAAATGTGTTTCCTTCGCGTTATTTGGTTTTTTTTTTTTGCATATTTCTTGTTCCTCTCTATTTTGAATTCTCAATACTGCACTGACTTTGTCTCTCTCATCGTCAATGGGGTTCCTGTGTATGTCGCTTTTATTTTCTGTGTCGTGACGTGGCACGGGCAAAGACATGCACCTAATCACAGCCACCTCGGGCGGAAAATTTAAACCGATAAGATAAAGTCTGAGATAGGTATTGAAGAGATTGGCCGCGGTTAGAGTCCTTCAGGTGTCTGTAGACTTGGCAAAGATGGAAAGATTAGGATAGGAAAAGGGAAAGACGAAGCTTCTGTGTTCAAGGGGGAGGAGGTATGATAACGGTCAGGCAATTGTTCAAGGAGCAGCAGGCAGTACCCGACACATTTGCATAAAGAATCACGTTTGTTGTTCTCTCTATCAGGTTAGGTAAGCAGGAGGCAGGCGAAGCCTCGCCCCTCGCAGGACAGACGAGAGTGTTGTTAAATAAAAATGCAATAATATTTATATTAGGGTTAACCATTGATGGTGTGTACCTTAGGGCTGGGAGTGAAGGGAAAGACGAGGGAGGAAATGATGCCTAGAAATGCGTAGATTACAGAAGAAGAAGAAGAAGAAGAAGAAGAGGAAGAATCAAATCGGTCCTGATTGTTTCCCTGTATTCATCATTCTCTCTCTCTCTCTCTCTCTCTCTCTCTCTCTCTCTCTCTCTCTCATATTTCCTGTAAGATGAAAATCTTTATACTCTCTGAAATTTTTGCGTTATTCCCCGAGCTCGGAATTGAACATGGAGGTGGGTTTAATGTAGCAAAGTATTTATACGTTTTATTGAGATTTAGGGGGTCGAACCGTCGTGCTCAGTGCGCTCATAGTTCTTCCTGGTGTAGAATCATTATGTATGTGTGTATATATATATATATATATATATATATATATATATATATATATATATATATATATATATATATATATATTATGGACACAGACAACTGTGACAGCTCTGTCCTGCATGGCCGGCAGTTTAATCTGGTTCTTGTCGTCTACGTGATCACAGCAAACGACCCATATATCTACCTGTGAATTATCTAGAGCACAGACAGAGGAAGTAGCACGGAGATACCTCGCAATACGCACTCACAGAGCCCAGGCCAGGGTTGTGCGGGCGTGCGCGCATATGTACACAGGCGGATATGCACTCGCAGATGGCAATCACACACTCGTTTGTAGATGATACACTTCATGATGGAAGTGAAAGGAGTGTCGAGAAGTGCATCAGCTTACAAGGGTACCTAGACATACCTCTCCAGAGCTGGTTTGGTACGTTGTAGACGGAGTTCATGCCCCAGTAAATGCAAAGTGTTGACGGTGGGTGGGACACGGTTCGAAAAAAAAAGGACCCGACACGAATGGTTTAAGCTAAGATACCTTTCTGTTCGTTGTAGGCCTATCGCTCGTGGATGTCGGTCAATGTCAAGTGCTGCCCTCGTCTCGTGACCTTGCCTTTGCCCCAGCTAGATCTAGGAAGGGGATTGAATTATAAATATCCGTTGGTGTATTGCACACAAATTGATATGATTTTAACCGTTTGTGTATTGGAGAATGGTCTGCAGCGCCACCGAACACTGCATGAATCGAAACACATGAATAATTCATTCACTCAAGTAAGAAACCAGGAATGTCTCTATGATACTGTGTTATACACACATAACGAAAGCCATTCATCATGAGCCACACGGAGGGTAAGAATCAACCCGTCAAGAGGGAGAATAGCAGCCAAGCGGCGCTGGCGGGAGGCAGCTGCACCTGTGGACCCCCCCGTTTTCTGTGATTCACGCCTCATTTGGCGGGAAGACCCGTGACTTGTTATGACGACTCCAGATGGCGCGCCCCAGGCTACCCACACGGCTAACTCGCTCCAACCTCTGCGCGCGAATGGTTTCATATATATATATATATATATATATATATATATATATATATATATATATATATATATTCCTATGAGTCCACGGGGAAAATGAAACACGAAAAGTTCCCAAGTGCACTTTCGTGTAATAATCACATCATCAGGGGAGACTCATAGGAATATCTTGATCACGCGCAAAATTGTGATCCTTTCCAATATATATGTATATATAATGATGTATGTGTGTGTGTGTGTGTGTGTGTGTGTGTGTGTGTGAGTAAGGGATACAGATGTTTCCTCGATGGATTTCTTATATTGTGGATATTCACAACACGAGCATGTGATAATCGAGGCGTTGGAAATGCTAGTGTGGGGGTAGTTTTGTTTTCTTGAGCACAATGGCAGGTCCCTTCGAGCAGGACGATGCGGGTTTCGAGTACGCCAGAAAGACATTGGGGTACTTTTTGTTCTCCAAGGTACGGATGTTGAGCACGACGGTACGGAAGGGCCTTTAAGCACGACGGTACAACCCTCGAGGACCAGGTGACACACCAACCAGGCCATTATACTCAAGGGTCATGCTGTCGTGCCAAACGATCAGACGGACAGTTCGTGCTGTGAAGATGTTAGTACAGTAAACTTTAGTGTTGAATTAGTTTATGTTGATGCAATTCATAATATACTAACATTTCATTATGTAACTACCTTTTAGATCTGTAGGTGGTTTTGGCATAGTCGGTTAGAAAACCCGATGATATACGCTGTCTGGAGAGAGAGAGAGAGAGAGAGAGAGAGAGAGAGAGAGAGAGAGAGAGAGAGAGAGAGAGAGATTTGAGACTGCCACATCGTTCACCACTTGCTGGATGGATGATGCCTCGCTAAGCCGAGAATGATCGGGGAAGTAAGTAGCTGCCGCAGACGTCATAACCTGTCGCCCGCTGTCGGGTGCAATGAGAGATGCGTCCCACAGTGTGATGTATGACGTCATAACCGGAGGCGGCCGGCACGTCATTCCGCGCCATTACCCAGCAGTCCCAGCCGCTGGGCCAACATGTGACGTTCGCTTTCCACCCTCACTCTTAATTGTCTTCCTTTCCTGCGTAATCATTGTTATGTGTGTGTGTGTGTGGCTCTTCCAACATATACTTGGGATGAAGTGCGCTTTCTAGACGTCGTGAAGTGCGCTTTCTAGACGTGAAGTTCGCTTTCTAGACGTGAATTGATGAATAGAGAAGTACAGAAGCGTACTATTAGCACTTACGTAATATTGCACTTATCGCATGGCGATAAGCAGTTCGATACCCATTGGAAAACGATTAGAAAAATCTATTTATTGGAAAATCTATTTATTAATCACGTTTAGGGACTCGGGGGGGGGGGGGCGTTCATGTGAGCAACCAGTGGATTGTGTTGTGGTGGTTTGTGATTGAAATACTCGTTTACATGAGTCGTCATTGCATTTACCTCTATAGTTCAGTAGAGTCTGATAGCCTCAAAATGTTTCTTCATGTCGTATGGGTTATTTGTGGATGTCGTTTCTCGTTTCTTGTGGCCCAGTGTGCCTCACGTGTGGTGGTTTGATGTCAGTAGCTAGGATTTCTCCTGTTTGTTATGTAGTGAGGGATCAGTGTGCACATGTATGACATTCATGAGGGACTACGTATTGTATCAAGTGTGTGAGGTGTTAGCTGATGATACACCTGTGCCTCACGAGTGAGTGATGAGGGGCCAGCACACGTGTGTCTGGAGGGGACTTTCTGATATCTTTGGATAGTTAGGACAACTGTGTGTAGTGAGGAGACTTAGGCATCTGTGCTCATTTGGGAAACTGTGTAACACCTGTGTATAATGAGGGGACTAAAGCAACTGTGTGTCGGGAGGGGACCTGGGCATTTGTTGTTCAGTGAGGAGATCAAGGCAGCTGTTTTTAATGAGGGGGACTGTTTAACCTGTGTATAATGAGGGGCGTAGGGTAGCTTTGTGTTAGGACAGGGGTGGGGGGTGTGGGAAAACACCTGTATACATCGAAGGAACCAAGGCAGCTGTCCCGCGTTGTAGGATATGAGGGGTTTGAGCGCATCTGTTTTCCGCCTCTTTAATGAATTTACTTGGTAAGCCAAAACCCCTATGTCGCTTTGTGAGTCGTAGGGCACCAGTACAACTCCCTCTCATGCGTTCTGTTAGGGGCTTCGTACGTGTTTCCGTGAGGGACGGGCACACCCAGTTTTCACGTGTTTAACGAGGGACTAATACACCCTTGTTGTATACCTTGTTTAACCAGGGGACGAGTACACCCTTGTGTCATACATGTTTAACGAGGGATGAGAAACCTTTGATTTACACGGGTTTAACGAGGGTCAAGCACACGTGCCTGTCACACATCCTCGTGGTGAGTGACGATACATGTTTAAGGAGGGATGAGAAACCTTTGATCTACACGGGTTTAACGAGGGTCAAGCGCACGTGCCTGTCACACATCCACGTGGTGAGCGACGGTACATGTTTAACGAGGGAGGGACGAGCACACGTGCGTCTCACGTGGTGAGTGTTGACGCCGCTGCCGCTGCTGCTGCGGGTTGTCATTCGTCCCCACTCACTCCAGACGCTGTGGTGGCGGTCCTCTCCTGAGCGGTCGGACCTCGTACCCCGACGCCTTAAGCACCTTGCACAACGGTGCCTTGACCGGCTTCTTGCGCTTATCTCGCGCACACACCTCATCAGAGGCAGCGTCCGCCCGCCTACCTGCTTGTGAGGCGATAGTAGCCATAGATAACGGTACATGGGAGGTGACGACATAGATATTGTCTCGTTTGTGGGTCAATGCCAGACGCTGTGATTCGTGGCTGTTATTAGGTGCCGTTTGGCACGCATGCGTTGTTGCGGGCGGACGGGCGGACCCAGATTCCTTAAGCGCGTGTGGAGAGGCCCCTTGGAAGCGGCCGTAGTGTTCGTGATGGGGTTTTTGGGAGTATTCACGAATGTGTGAAGGTGCACGAGGAAGGGCTTTACGAGGACTGATAAAAGGCCTTTGAAAAATGCGAGGTAGGGCTTTGAGCACATGGGAAGGACAGATAACAGCGAGACGTGATGGCATGTGCTGAAGGTAATCCTAGGTGGAAGCAGGGTAGTGTGTAATACAGTAGGGGAAAGATCGAGGAGTTCGAGGTGTTTTGGCTACCGTGTGGTGGTTCTCTTACGTGTCCCAGGGTATCGCCTGAGGCTCTGGAATAGTTGTAGGTGTTCCAGGGTTGGTCGCACCTGTCCAGCGGGTCATTCTCGGGGTCTTTCAGTTCTTCCAGAGGTACTTCAGGTCTTCCTGTTCTTCCAGAAGTACTTCGGATCTTCCTGTTCCTCCAGGGGTACTTCGGGCTTTCCAGTTCTTCTAGAGGTACTTCGGGTCTTCCAGTTCTTCCAGAGGTACTTCGGGTCTTCCAGTTCTTCCAGAGGTACTTCGGGTCTTCCAGTTCTTCCAGAGGTACTTCCGGTCTTCCCGTTCTTCCAGAGTTACTTCGGTCTGTCCTGGGCTGAAGGAGACGATGCTCATAGCGTGATA
Source organism: Panulirus ornatus (assembly GCF_036320965.1). NCBI lineage: Eukaryota > Metazoa > Arthropoda > Malacostraca > Decapoda > Palinuridae > Panulirus > Panulirus ornatus. The sequence goes on along the minus strand of NC_092280.1, from coordinate 25,914,798 downwards.
TCGTAGTCCAACCTGAGCGCCATTTACACAGAAAGTTATCTCTTTTTTTTTTTTTTTAAATGCAACAGAGCGAAAATTTTCTGCCCCACCGGCAGGTAATTTCCCGTAAACCTCATTACGGAAATTAATATTTAAATCAAGCCAGAGATGTGTTTATGCCGGTGTGTGTGTGTGTGTGTGTGTGTGTGTGTGTGTGTTGTAATATAACTATTCTCACATTATTTCACTGTAGGATCTGCGGGGAGGCCATCCGGCCAGGGGAGAAATTACATTTTCCTTCCGTGATTTGATGCCTCGTATGTTACCTCACGGAACGGTCGTTTTAGGTCAGTAATAATTGATGATAAAGATGGATATATCTTAAGTGAAATGAGGCCGGATAGTTACAGGAGATGTGGGGATGATTAGTGAGTGAGTGAGTGTTGTGGTGAAGGAACGTGCGTGTGCCCCCCTCATTTCGCACCTCTTCGGAGGGGTACTTGCGCTTCCTCAGCAGCACCTCATGAGGTTCCCCCAACTCACAGAGCCTCATCTCTTGGGGGTTCTCCTACTCATAAAACCACACCTCACGGGGGCTTTTCCCTCCCCCCACTCACAAAGCCGCTCTTCATGGGGGTTCATCCACTCATAAAACCACACCTCATGGGGGCTTTCCCTCCCCCCACTCACAAAGCCGCTCTTCATGGGGGTTCATCCACTCATAAAACCACACCTCATGGGGTTCTCCCACTCATAAAACCACACCTCAAGGGGTTATCGCACTCATAAAACCACACCTCATGGGGTTATCCCACTCATAAAACCACACCTCAAGGGGTTATCGCACTCATAAAACCACACCTCAAGGGGTTATCGCACTCATAAAACCACACCTCAAGGGGTTATCGCACTCATAAAACCACACCTCACTGGGCTTTCCCAATCACAGGGCCGCACCTCATGGAGGTGTCCCACTCACACAGCCACACCTCATGGTCCATTCGCCCGCCCCCCCCTCACACCTGTTATAGGCCCAGATCCTACACAGTGTTCAATCAAGCACACTCTTCCAACACAGATACCCGACATCTTAAACTCCTATAGTCGTAATTCCCCACACAGTCTGCACTTCTCAACGCCGTTACGGGACCCGGATCTCTTTTTCACATCCGTGTTCCTCTTTAAACCTGACAATAGGCCTGGCTCCCTCACACAGTTTCCCCCTCCCCCCCTGAACTGTGCGACGGCCCACCAGGAATCTCTCTCTCTCTCTCTCTCTCTCTCTCTCTCTCTCTCTCTCTCTCTCTCTCTCTCTCTCTCTCTCTCTCTCTCTCAACCCGATCGAGTTGATTAGGCGTCAGCCGTAGGCCGGGAGGGGTGACTTACAAGCGACCGTGGGCATTTACACAACCGGGTCGACCGTGTTTGCCCTGTGTCTCCCGGCCAAGCCTCGTCCCCATGAGACTCTCTGTCCGTAGGCCCCGAGCGGGTCCTTATGTGACTCTGTCCGTAGGCCCTGAGCGGGTCCTTATGTGACTCTGTCCGTAGGCCCTGAGCGGGTCCTTATGAGACTCTGTCCGTAGGCCCTGAGCGGGTCCTTATGTGACTCTGTCCGTAGGCCCTGAGCGGGTCCTTATGAGACTCTGTCCGTAGACCCAGAGCGGGTCCTTATGAGACTCTGTCCGTAGACCCACAGCGGGTCCTTATGAGACTCTGTCCGTAGGCCCCGAGCGGGTCCTTATGAGACTTTGTCCGTAGACCCAGAGCGGGTCCTTATGAGGCTCTGTCCGTAGGCCCCGAGCGGGTCCTTATGTGACTGTCTTCCGGCCGAGATATGTCCTTATGAGACTTTCCGTTGGCATAGCGTGTTTTTTTTTTCATACCAAGTCTTCCCCGACGCGTCCGTGTGATACCTCTTCGTAAGGCCGTAGTGAGTAAGGATAACGGTGACGTTGAGACGAGCAGGGACTGTATGACTGCTTCGTCCAGTGTGGTACACGCGTCTGTATGGATACATGAACCTGTGGTCCGATGGTATTAAGACGCCGAGGATGCTACGTGTCTGAACAGAAACTCGCGCTCGACGACTCGCGCTTGTTGTTATGTTAACGTTTGGCGCCTATTTTGTCTCGACTTTTGGCGCTTATTTTGGCTCGAAGTTTGGCGCTTATTTTGGCTCAACGTTTGGAGCTTATTTTGTTTCAACGTTTAGTGCTTATTTTGGCTTAACGTTTGGCGCTTATTTTGGCTCGAAGTTTGGCGCTTATTTTGTGCTTTGTTGACGAGATTAGCATCGAGTATTTTGAATATTTACATAATTGTTTTTTGTTTTGTTTTGTGTTGAAGGCTCCAGTCACGCACAGGAGTCCACATTAAGGCCGACTTGATCGTAATGAAAATGCCGAGAGTGTTACTAAGAGGGAGATGTAAGGAGGGAAGAAATGTATTTTAAGAATTCCTGAGGAAATCGAAGATCCACCACTTAAACTGGGCCAGGTCGTAGTTGTTGGGATAGACGTGAAGGGGGATAGGGAGTCCCAGACGTGAGGGGGATAGGGAGTCCCAGACATGAGGAGGGATAGGGAGTCCCAGACGTGAGGGGGGATAGGGAGTCCCAGACGTTAGGGGGATAGGGAGTCCCAGACGTGAGGGGGGATAGAGAGTCCCAAAGCTTGGAGGCGTAAGGAAAGAAACAGATACTTACAGAGGTCGTCGCTGGGATCTTTGAGCACGAGGGTACGAGCCTCGAGGTCGACGGTAGGACCTCTTGAGCGCAGAGGCGCACGATCCCTTGGGGCATGTGTGTGTGTGTGGTCCTGGCATTTGAAGTGGTCCTGAAGAAGGTCAGGTCAGACACCAGAACATCGAACCCAAGGGTCGTAACGTCGTGCTCACAAGATTAAACTGCCAGCAATGTGTGTGTGTGTGTGTGTGTGTGTGTGTGTGTGTGTGTGTGTGTGTGTGTGTGTGAGAGAGAGAGAGAGAGAGAGAGAGAGAGAGAGAGAGAGAGAGAGAGAGAGAGTAATGCACGTCCTCCATGGCGTCAGAGCGCTGAGCGCAACCACCAGCAGGTGCATTATCTGGTATTATCTGGTGGTGTTTGCCTTGTGCTGGGCTGTGATGTGCAGCCACTCCATCGTATCAGCGGTTTTGTGGTCGGTGCAGGAAATCCCATAGACAAGGACCCCCCATCTCTCTCTCTCTCTCTCTCTCTCGAGCATATCTCACCTTATCAAGCCTAGATTCCTTTTTTTACGAAGGTGCTGTGGTCATTTTTTTTTCTTCTTTTTTTTTTTTGCCTTCAATACCCTCAGTCATTTCTCCTGCCTGTGTGTTCGGCCCGTCTCCTGTAGGTGGGGGGTTGAGTTCATCGTTGGAGACGCGCAGGTGATTTTTTCACAGTGGCCATAATTGAACCCTTTTTTTCTTTCCTAAAGAAAAAATATTTCCCTGTGGTGGATTCTTTTTTTCTTTTTCTGTCCAGTTTGCATTACTAGGTAAGAGTAACTAATTTGTGTAATTATTTCCTCTCGCGGTTTGTCCGTGGATTAAGGTTATCAGAGGTTTGCCCCTGTTTTTGTCCTTTGGTTAGATACACGTTGAATATGTGCATGGGTCACCCTGGTGAACGTAATTTTATTTTTCCTTCACAGTTTATCATTTGTTGAACGTAAGTACATTTTCTTTATTGTCCCAGCTAGACGTAATGGATGCTTGGGATTATTTCCTGGGATCTTTGATATTACATTGGGTCTGTCGTCCCTCAAGCCCTTTGACGTAGGGCATCATTGGTTGGCACTCGCCTTGTTGCAGTGTGACAAACCGATAGTTAAGGCAGGTGATTGAAGAGGTTTTGAGGGGGTGTGGGAAAGGAGGGTAGGGTAGTTGTTACAGTTGAGTATTAACAGATTAATTGCTTTTCTCTCTTGAGTGAGACCTGATTACGTGGGGCGCCTTAGATAAGGGGGGGGGGGTTGAGGGGTGTATAACAACCCCATCTCTTTTATCACGCACCTCTTGGGCAATTTATATACACCCGAGTCTCTCTTCCCTCCACTGCGTCTCCGGAAATGACGGACGCGGGTTAATCGTGATGACGGAGCGCTTCGTCGCGCCGTAAAAACAGCCTTCATCGAGTTGGAGTAATGGGGTCCGGGGCTTAACCACTTTACCGCCACCGCCTCCTCCTCCTCCACCGCCTCCGCCGCGCCACCGCCGGCTAGTTCCCGCCACCTGCCTATGTCAACTAGCCAAGAGGCTGCTGCTGGCAAACCCGCTAGACTGGGTTTGATTCTCTCTTTTCCTTCCTTCTTTAATTTGTGATCTGGACGTCTCAATATGTTCACACGGTCGTTACGTACATGATTAAAGGCTTGATGATTGTGCACGATGATTACGACCCTAGCTAGGGCCCCAGGGAACGACCCTTGTGAGCACGACGGTACGACCCTCGAGTATGACGGTACAGCCTTGGGCACGACGGTGCGACCCTTGAGTATGACGGTACAGCCTTTGGGCACGACGGTGCGACCCTTGAGTATGACGGTACAGCCTTTGGGTAAGACGGTACGACCCTTGAGTATGACGGTACAGCCTTTTCGCACGACGGTACGACCCTTGAGCACGACAGTACGACCCTTGAGTATGATAGTGGGGGTGACTGAAAAAACGGGGGACCCACGAGTGTATAGCTCCCTCCCCTAACAGTACAAACAGGTAGCTAATAAACACGGCAATTATATACACACGAAGATAGTACAGGTAGGTAATCACACACACACACACACACACACACACACACACACACACAAGAAGTGGGGCCTCACGAGTGTAAAACTCCCTCCCCGTACAGTAGAAATAGATAATTACAAAAAGGTAGTTATATGTACACACGAAATTAGAATTCTCTTGCCTGACAGTACAGATAGGTAATACACACACACACACACACACACACACACGCGCGCACACACGCACACACACACACACACACACACACACACACACACACACACACACACATGTTCAAGAGATAGGTCTCTTGAGTGTAAAACTCTTCTCTCCCCGTACACTACGAGTAGGTAGAAAATACACCGGACATGGTCACTTGAGATGACCTGACCTGACCTGACCGTCCATACACTGAACATGGAGGGGGGGGGGGTCCCTCTCTCATGGGGGTTCCGGGTATAGAGATAGCGAGGCATTACGACGTGCGGGCCCGCCCGTCCAGCTTCCGCCAGTCACGGCCCTCACCGCAGATTACATCAGGTGCGGTTTACACGTGTACACACATACCGTGGTGCATCACCGTGTGGTACGGCTAACGCGACCGCCACGAAGCGGACGCCTCACCCGGCGCGCGTGCCAGGTCATAGTACCAGCGGGATTGATTACCGCTGGTTTGGAAGGAGTGTTTACGAGTCGGTGATGAACGAACACCCAGTGAGCTGTGGCTCGACAGAGCCTTGCTGGCTCCAGTGGTTTGGTGGTCCTGGTGTCTTGGTGGTTCCAGTGTCCCGCTTGGTCCTCGTCAAGGGTGTTCTTTGGTGTGTTGTTGGTCTCGGTGCGTTGCTGGTGCAAGAGTGTGTTGCCTCGCCTGGTGTTGCGGTGGTCTTCGCGTGTTCTAGGTGTTGCGGTGGTCTTCGCGTGTTCTATGTGTTGCGGTGGTCTTCGCGTGTCCTGGGTGTTGCGGTGGTCTTCGCGTGTTCTAGGTGTTGCGGTGGTCTTCGCGTGTCCTGGGTGTTGCGGTGGTCTTCGCGTGTTCTAGGTGTTGCGGTGGTCTTCGCGTGTCCTGGGTGTTGCTGTGGTCTTCGCGTGTCCTGGGTGTTGCTGTGGTCTTCGCGTGTCCTGGGTGTTGCGGTAGTCCTCGCGTGTCCTGGGTGTTGCGGAGTTTTGCCATACTGCACTTCAATTCATCCCGCGTTGGGGTACCTGCGCGCACGGTTCGCTGAACGTCAGCGTTTTTTTTTTTTGTAAACATTATCAGTTGTTTGCTGTAAACAGATGCTGGAGATAGGTAAGGTACGACTGACGTCACACACACACACACACACACACACACACACACACACACACAGAAAGCGTATGCGCGGTTTTAGTGTTAATATCAATTTTACTATTCAAGTGAAATCACTGACATAATCATATGAAGTAATGATCTGTTTCACAACGGCTCACAAGGGATATATTAATGTCTAGCAAGTCATTTGCCTAGATTACATTTCGTGAAAAAAGGGATGTTACACTTCTGTTTTTGCCATCAGATTGTATAATGTGTATCATAGACACAACCGCTCCTGTAAACCGTAACTTTCAATTTATATAGGAATGACCACTTGCCACTGATACAGGTTCCTGTTGCCTTACGTCGTTTTCTTTACCTCCACGGATGGTAGTAGAAGACGGGCGGTGTTCATTTCGTATTAACAGGATACACACTCACTCTTGGTCCTAGAGTTTATGGGTGTCGGGGGTCATGTGAGACCTTCGTCTGATTTCTCCCAGGCAAATTAATCGCATTCACGTTAAGGGCGGCAGCGCGCCCGCAACACCACAGCCGTGAGAGTCTAAACAAATATCCCTTGACAATGGGATGAGTGTGAGAAAGAGAAACTTTAGCCTAGCGCCCTCCCTCCTCCCAAGAGACCGCTGGCCTAGTGAATATTATCTGATGAGGGGGGAGGTGGGCGGGCTGGTGAGGGGATGGGAGAGAGAGGAGGGAGGTACCAACCTCTTGTCCCAAAGTTTTATTTATATATTTTAGTTCATTATCATTTACTCGTATTTCCTTTACTGGGGGATTAATCCTCGTAATTGTGTTCGTGGTATAAAAACTTATCATCACTGGTTTGATAACGTCTTATGGATCGAAGTGTGTGTGAGACAGGAAAATATAAGACTGATTAACACAGTAACTGGCATCTGAGGTTAGCTTATGGAGCTAATGCTACGTTACGTCTGTGTCTTTGTTTCTGTTATTGTTATCCTGGGGATTCTGGGAGAGTGTCTTTTTTTTTTATATACTTTTGTTATTGGTCCTGGGAACCTATTTACCCCTTAGCCCCTTGAGATTGACCGTTCTCACGGTATTCACTGAACCTCCCCACATTGTAAGGGGGCGCCCATCTGGCGTATGGGGGATGGGCTTGAAAATACTTACGCATTTCTTAACACTACGTCTGTTTTTGATTGTGTTTTGTGGTACTGAAAGGCACTCGGTAGTAGATCGGTTCAGAGATGCCTTTGTCTTTGGAAAGTAGTATTTACGTAATTCTTCGGATGGTTCACGTCAGACTTCGGTGTGTGAGTCCGGTAGTTTGTTGGTCGGCTTAACCGGATGCATCCAAGTGGATGATATAGTGCGACCTGCTTTGCCCAGGCCCAAGTGTAGTGTCATGAAGTCTGAATGTTGATATATATATATATATATATATATATATATATATATATATATATATATATATATATATATATATATATATATATATATATATATACAATAGTTCTGTCTCAAAGGCTTGTATGGTGTGCATACAAGTTTGGTTGAATATATTTAATGTACACTGGAGACACACCCGCACACATACACACCCTGGCTTCCTTAGTGTAGTTTTTAGTGTTGTTGACCATGGTTCACGCACGGGCCCACCCGGGTTCGAAAGGTTGAGACAGGACCACGAACGTAAGGATTCTCCCGAAGTAAGATACAAATAGTAATTATATATATATATATATATATATATATATATATATATATATATATATATATATATATATATATATATTTGTGTGCATGGCGCGTGTTTATATTTTATAATTTTGCTTAGCAAAAGTAGAAAATACCGTTTTCTTCAGAAATCAGTGGAGGATGAACTTAAAAAAAAAGATAGAAAAAGATAGAGACCCGTTTAGATCGAGATACTACCAAGACATAAGGAGGAGGAGTTAAGTTTGCGTTGGGGGAGGTTAGGTGGAGGAGGAGGAGGAGGAGGAGGGTCAGTGGGTAGTAGATGGGGAGGAGGAGGAGCAAGAAATAACTCTAGATGGTCAATTAGGCAGCGGTCCCAGTGCGTAAAGTAATCACTTGCTCCAGCCATCAGTCGCACTTCAGACACAACTCTTTCGCCCGAGCACTAACGCCGCGTCGCCTCCACCCGGCCGACACGCTGATCTGGACCTTCTTCCCGGGGTAGATTAAGGTCGAAGGCCGGTGCCGGCCCAGCCGTGGCTCCGATGCCCTCCTGTCACGGGAGGGATGAATTGTTCTCATTCTACTGCCATTACGACGATTAAAACTTTGACGGGGGATTTGGGGCGGCGCTTGATTTCGCGTTTCCCCTCTGTCTCTCGCGCCTGCGCGTGTTATCTTATATTTTTTTTACAGCGTTTGAAGCAGGTGATTCGTTATTTTGTTTCCTTACGGACGCTAGGGGGGCCGTTGGCGAGTGTCGCCTCACAAGCGGGTGCGGTCGGGGTATTGGCCAATTAGAGACGAAAATAAGGCCCCGCCAACTTCTGCCCTGCCATGGGGGGGTGTGACTTCCCTCCCTCCCTCCCTCCCTCCCTCCCTCCCTTATGGAGATGATCTGACACACAGCGCGCCCAGCGAATTCCACCGGGAATTCCGGGAATGTTGGGAATGTTCCGGTTGATGTGGCTCCACTTGGCCGGACAACGGCCCGTTAAGTAAACATGTCCTGATCCAATTACTGCCAACGGAAGTAGCGACCAGATATTATTTTCACTCCTAGGGCTCGGGGAAGTTTAGGGCGGGGGGGTCCAGGCGTATGTTGTCCTATCATGGCTCACAGCGCGCGCCGATCTTATCATGGGAACGCTCGGGCTCCTGGGAATATATATACACATATATACATATATGTACTAGATTTATGGCACAGCTGACGTTGTCGTATGGGAAGAGGCGGTGGCGGGTGGCGTAGGTGGTAGAGGGGGAGGAGGTTGAGAGGAGCGTAGACCAAGGTGCCACCCACAGCATGGCACGGTGGAACGACTCGGTGGTCTCGCTGTTTTGCGTACTGCTGGTACAGGGATGTGCGCGTAGGACAACCGTAGTCGTTTGGAGAGAGAGAGAGAGAGAGAGAGAGAGAGAGAGAGAGAGAGAGAGAGAGAGAGAGAGAGAGAGAGAGAGAGAGAACTTGTTTCAGTTTAGCGAAATAGATCCTGGGGTAAAAAAAAAAAAAAGACTCCAATGACCCCTTAAATAAACTAGCGCCTCCCCCTAAAAAAAAAGACTTTCAGTGTTCCCCCAAATAAACTGGAACCCCCAAAAGACTCATGTCCCCCCCAAAAAGACTCCAGTGTCCCCCAAATAAACTGGAAACCCCCTCAAAGGACTCCAGTGTCCCCCAGATACACAAGAACCTTCCCCTCCAAAAAAAAAAAATCTAAAACAGCAAAATAGATGCTGGAATAAAGGAAAGATTCTACAGTGACATAGTAAACTCTGGAATCCATAAAGCAGATTGCAGTATAGCAGAAAAGAATTTGGAATTCAGTAAGTCATATTCCAAATTAGCACATTTTTACTCTGGAATAATAAAAAAAAAGAATCGAACGTAGCAATATGGAATCTGAAATCCAAAAATGCAGAAGTCGAACATAGGAAAAAGGACTCTGGAATCCCCCCCCCCCCCAAAAAAAAGAAGCAGACTCCAGCATAACAAACCAAAGTGGAATAGAAAAAAAAAACGCAGGTTTGCCCTTGGCTTTATGACGGTCCAGTCCGCTGGAAATAGCCTTGCCAATCTCGTTTCGTTAGCTGCAGTAGAGACAGTGGGAGAGGAACGTAGTGCCGTATGGAAACAAAGACAAAATTGGATTATCGAAGAAACGAACAGGAAATGGGCGAGCGAACCCGAAGGAAGGCAAGGACTCGGGGGAATTAATGTCTACGTAGACTGGGTGTATCACTGTCGACCTCGCTTGGAAGAGACCCCCGCCACGCAGGCGATATGTGCCGGCGATGTTGGGTGCTGGAACCAGGAACTTGTTGAACCGGATGTGGATCCAGGCGCTTGGCTGAGTGGATGCATCTGGAAGGGGTTCCGTGCGAGGGCCCGGTTCATTAGAGGGGATTTCGTGCGGGAGCCGGTTCACTGGAAGTGGTTTCGTGCGGGAGCCGGATAACTGGAAATGTACCAGGCGGGAGTCGGTTACATGGATGTGGTTCCATGCGGGAGCCGGGTCATCGGAGGTGGTGCCGTGCGGGAGCCGGTCAACAGAGGGAGGTGGCCAGTCCGTGTTTTCCAGCTCGGTGTGTCAAGGGCGGTCAAGCCCAAGCGGTCGTGCCTCCTGCCGACATTTGAGCCTCCCTCAACGATCATACGACCCGGGTGCTGAGGCCAGCCGGACCTTGAGCTCGACCTCTCAAGGTCATGCTGCCGTGGTCACAGAGAGAGAGAGAGAGAGAGAGAGAGAGAGAGAGAGAGAGAGAGAGAGAGAGAGAGAGAGAAATACTAGCTCATGGGAGCAACGTAACGGACGAAAATGTCTCCATATCAGATGGAGATTCAGCGACCAGAAATAACGGAATGAAGGTGAGGGCGAGAGGGTGGACGGACGTGCAAAACCAGCGTTGTTCCGCGAGGATGAGGGACGTTGGAATGAACTGCCACCAGATGATGTCAAGGTCAAGGATGAGGCCAACACCTGTGGGAAATATGTTAGCAGTAAATACGCCTCAACACTGGTGGGGAATATTAGTAAATACGCCTCAACTGTTGTGGGAAATACGTTATCAGTCAATACGCCTGTTTCGAGAAGGACCAAGAGACATGCACATCTGTCGTTTCAACACGACACCAACCCCCTACCCCAACCCCCTTTTTTTTTTAATTCCGTTTTAGATTTGATCCTCCTCCTCCTCCTCCTCCTCCTCCTCCCTGGAGAACTCCTCTGTGGTGACTGTAGGGAGCTTTAACTTTTCGCACTTTCCTCTAGAATTTCCCATGGCAGTATATTCTCTTCATGCTGGATTGTGCCCCTTCTCAGCTCCTTTTTTCTTTCGCCGGCTGTTGAGCCGGAGGGAGCGGTGGGTGGGTGGGGGAGGGAGGTAGGTAGATGCATTCTACTCTTCTCTCCTGCGTCGTAGCGTAGATAAGATCATGACCTCAGGACTCTTACTGTCTTCCAGCACATAACCTTCGTCATGGATCATCAGGTCTCCTGTCTTCCGTCATTCTCATGTTCCTCAAAGGTCCCGCAGTCGTGCTCAAGGGTCGTACCACCTCCGTACCGTCGTACTTCCAAGGGCCGTACCTCCTCCGTACCGTCGTACTTCCAAGGGTCGTGCCACCTCCGTACCGTCGCACTTCCAAGTGTCGTACCACCTCCGTACCGTCGTACTTCCAAGGGTCGTACCACCTCCGTACCGTCGCACTCATGACCTCGAAGCACCAACACCGGAGGAACGAGTCTTGTCGTCACGGTAATTTGACTTATTCCCACCAATTTCCCTGTTTGGGAATATCCGGCATATTTCGCCATAGATATTCCACCCCCACACAACCCCCTCCTCCCTTGCCACCCTACCCTACCCATTCCACCCTTCCCCCTGAAATCTCTCCCAAATTACAGTAACGCCGCCTTTGTTCTGGGAGAGAGGGAGAGGGAGAGGGAGAGGGAGGGGTGAGTGAGAGGGAACGGGGTGGTTGAACACGCACCGAAAAAATGCCTGCCCACGCGAACAAATTCTTCACGCCAAGTTTATCAGCTGGTAAATTATGCATTTGGGCTTGACACTTTGACCAGTCATTATGTAATTGAAATGCTTTGCAAATTATTGTTTGAGCACTCGCGGTTTCATATTAGCGAAAATTGAAATTTAATGGGATTTCGTGCACGTGAAATGTGGTGGCACACTTCAATGAAAAATGTGTGTGGGGGGGGTTGGTGGGTGGGGGGGAGAGAGAGACAGAGAGAGAGAAAAAAAAAATGGGCGTAAAACATCGGAGTAATTTTGCGGTTCTCGGACGCGCGACACAGGGAAAGTTGGGAGCCATATTGCTTCGCTTCTCTGCCTCATTAATTATTCACACAATTTTCTCCGCCACGATTAACTTTCTAAAAAAAAAAAAAAAAAATTATCAAATTTGGAATTATTTTGTTTAATTAGTATAAATGCAGGTGTGGTATTAGAGGCGTGCAATAATATATTTGCTTATTTTCCGCTCTTTCTTCTTCCTCCGAAAAACCTGAGTGTGTATACCTTACGTCGCCATCGGGGTCTGCGGGTCTATTCGCCAACCCCTTCGGTCAAGAGACGCGTTTCCCAGGGGGGTCTTAACATTTCGGACCAGACTTGTCTCGAGATTCCAGACGAAGTGTTGTTATTGTGCTAGTTAGAAAGGGCATTATATGTGGAAAGTGTATATATCACCTTCTTTTGCGAGTTAGAAGGGGCATTATACATGTATGCTGTCAGCAGCAACGCGTGATAGATTCATAGCGACTGAAATCTAATGAAAGGGAGATGAAATTTGATTATATAAACACGAAGAGATATTGGATCAGTCATATCTGTGGGAGAAATATCTGATAAGTTATATGTGTCGAAGAAATGTTCAGTAAGTCATATGTGTAGATGTAAATAGTATAATGAAAGATGGTAAGATTTGATACAACAGATTCTGAAAAGAAATATGGTAAATGTTTAGCAATAAACAATTTGGTGAGGGGTTAATAAAGACTAAACAAGATAAATGCATCAAGAGGATATTATCCTAATTGATTGATTAACACATCACTTTAATTACCCCGGGAAAAAAAAAGGTGTGTAAAGTGCCGGTAATGAACTTTGCTTCCTGACCGTCATCCGTGTCAAACATTTTGCCATATTTTGCAGTAGGACAGTGTGGGGTTCCCAGCCATATTGAGTGATGGTGTACCACTATCCTGCCTCCCCGTTACCCTGTGCTGGATGAACAAATTACGTCAACACTTGCCTCCCCGTTACCCTGTGTTGGAGAGACACGTTACATCAACACCTGCCTCCCCGTTACCCTGCGTTGGAGAGACACGTTACATCAACACCCTTTCCCGTTACCCTGTGCTGGAGAGACACGTTATATCAGCACCTCCCTCCCCGTTACCCTGTGTTGGAGAGACGCGTTACATCAACACCTGCTTCCCCATTACCCTGTGCTGGAGAGAGACGTTACATCAACACCTGCCTGCCTCCCCGTTACCCTGTGTTGGAAAAATACGTAACACCTGACGTCACAAACCCTGAGGTCAGTAAGACACTTTGACCCTGAATGAAGTATTCGCTTACATCGTTCGATGGCCCGACCTTTGACCTGACCATGAAGGGTCATAGGTCAAAGGTCGTGCAAGTCATAACCCTGGGGGTCGCATCACGGTGCTCAAAGGGTTGATAGACAAGTATTCCTTCTTTTTTTTTTCTACTTACGACTTGAGACTGAGAGACCACAAGGGAGGGGGGTACACGTACCCTCAGTTGGAAACCATTCGTGGTACACGTATCCCACTCGCTGGGAAGCTCTAGTGGTACATACGTGTACCCACTGCTGGAAATCACCAGTGGTACACACGCGTGCCATGTACCGGGGACCACTAGTGGTACACGTGTACCACCCTCGGTACATTTCAAGTCTTTCCTGAAGAACAGTGGTACGATCCCTCCCGAGCCCGACGGTACGGCCCAAGAGCACGACGGTGCACCCCGTGGGTACGTTAGGGTAGAAGAGGAACAACCCTCTCCTCTTCCTTGGAGATTGTCTTGTCACCGTAACAGAAAATGGAGACGGCAAGAAGATGCGATTGGTCATCATCTTGCTCCTTCCTGAGGAAGGAGAGGGAGAGAGAGGTGTTTGCCCCAACGATGAAATTGGTAAAGGGATGTTTTACGTGGGATTGACGATCAGTGTTGTGGTGATCGCTTCCTGGCATTGCTCTTTTAGGGGAGGGGTAAGAAAAGGAGGCGTCAGTCGCAGGTACTCCGTGAGATGAGGCGAAGAGCGGGAGTTGGCCCACTGGCTGGTCAGTTCCAGCCAAGAGTCCAGCCAGCCACTTAGCTAGCGAGCTAGCCAGCTAACCAGCCATCCAGCCAGTCAGTCAGTCAATCAGTCAGTCAGCAAGCCAGCCAGCCCACCAGCAAGTCAGCCAGCCAGCCAGTCAGTCAGTCAGTGAGCTAACCAGCCAGTCAGCGAGCCAGCCAGCCAACCAGCCAATCAGTCAGCCAGCGAACAAGCCAGTCAGCCAGCGCCTGAACCGCAATCGCTTGCCTGTATCTCTTGCCCCGTGATGTAGCGCAGTACCATCTCGAATCGCCAACCCTCCACTGCATCTTATTAACCTCGAGGAGGCCACGCTGAGATTGATGAGAGCAAAGGCTTGTGGACCAACGCGTCTCTCTGCGAGAGAACGACACACGCACACACACACCCACCTCTCTAGACCAGCCAGTACCCACCCAGCCGGGAGGGACGGGATGGGGGCGGGAGAAGGACGCTATCTGGAGGGACAGTTTTCTGGACCATTAAACACCAAGGTGGCAGTAAAGACTGGTATTCCAAGGTCATCATCCAGCCGCTAATAGCAGGTTAACTCCGGCCGGTTTTTCACTGCCCCGATTTTTTACGCGTCACAATTCAGACCCGGTTGTTGACAAATATACAAACGCATTATGGCTCAATTTATAGCCTGTGGGTCGTAGATGATTGGCTTAGGTAGAGTCGGGAGGTTAGTCGAAGGTCGTGTTGTTGCGGACGGCGGCGCAGAAGAGTGTAAGGTTGTTGATGTATCGTATTTATCTTTCTTTTTTTTTTTGAGGATTATTTTTACGCGGTAAAAGTTATGAGAGGTTGTATAGTCAGTCGTCAGGTTGTGTGCCCGGTGTTAGCTACACAGCAGCGTTACTCCCCTGTTTACACACACACACACACCAGCGACACCTTGATAGACAACATTTTTGTGCTTTTTTTCATCCCCTTCAGCACGACTCCGTGTGTGTGTGTGTGTGTGTGTGTGTGTGTGTGTGTGTGTGTGTGTGTGTGTAGTAGTAGTCCTTGGCTTACGGTACGACCTTCGGACACGAGAGCACGACCCCTTGAACACGAAATTACGACCCTATGTCGTGGTGTGGCGCTTAGCTTTCCCGATTGTGGTGTATTCACGGGACGCCCAGGGTCGAGCGCACAGGTTCAGACACTGGTTGTGGCATTCAGTCCACAGTCAATCCAGCCGTTCATCCACTCATAGTCTCTCGCTCAGATTTCATTTTTCTTCTCATACTTGATCGCCATTTCCCAAGTCAGCGAGGATGCGCTAGAGACAGAGAAGAGCCACAGTCGCTCACATCCATTCTCTAGCTGTTGTGTGCAGTGCACCGAAACTACAGCTCAGAAACATGTATGAAGATTTGATGGTGCACCAGTTCATCTGTGGACCTAGGTGATGGTCCGTTGTGGTCCGCCGTGTTGCAGTGGACCGGATGGGGCCATAATTTAGCACCTACAATCAACAATCTTACCCAATTAGGACACAAACCATGAGTGGAAAGAAAAAAGAAAAAAAAAAGGTCAAATGTCTGTGGGTCGATACCCTCCACGTCGTTTTCTATGTCTTCTTTTAACAGTCCCACAATCACATTTTCTTTTTGGTCATTTCCCCTCTCGTATCACGATATTAGTAGATTAAAACTTCACGTTCCTCTTTACATTTCTCCTGAGTTATCATGTCATTTTATGACCTTAACTTGGGGTCTTGAAGGATTTTGGGAAGAATTTTTCTTTTGGATATTTGAGAATTTTGGAAAGGGTCTTGTGGAGGTTTGAAAGTGTTTTCAGATCTTTGAGGGATTAGGACTGCCTCCAGATCATTGGAAGACGGGTCTTAAAGGATTGGATTTGGACTACGGTCTTGAATGATTGGATGAGTGCTGGTCTCTGAAGGATTGGAAGTGTTCCTGAGTCTTGGGAGGATTGGATGAGTGCTGGTCTTTGAGGGACTCGAAGTGTTCCTAGGGTCTTGAGTGGATTGGATGAGTGCTGGCCTCTTGAGGGATTGGAAGTGTTCGTGGGTCTTGGAGGATTGGATGAGTGCTGGTCTTTGAGGGACTCGAAGTGTTCCTGGGTCTTGAGTGGATTGGATGAGTGCTGGCCTCTTGAGGGATTGGAAGTGTTCGTGGGTCTTGGGGAGGAGTGGAAGCGCCCGTGTCCTGTGTGGTTTTTGTAAGGGATTTTCGAAGCACCTCAGCCTCTCCCCCCAATCTCCTTACCCCACTCCCCTTTGAAGGACCCCCCCCCCCCCACCTCCTCCCCTTTGAAGGATTGGGAATAGTTTGAGTGATTGGAATTTTATTATCTGACTGATATACTGACGAATGGCCTCCCGGACGTCGTCCAGGTAAGCCAGTAAAAACGACATCCATTTGAATGTTGGACAAAAAAAGAAAAAAAAAAACATTAAAATTCATCATTCAGAAGACATCAGACACCCCACCGTCCCCCCACCCCCCCCCTTCTGGAACCTTCCGAAAGGGGGCGCAAGCCCCAGCGCCTCGCCCTGCGGTTCTCGCCCTTCCGCCCTGGGACCACAAGGCATGTAATGGGTCCCCCCCCCCTAGAGAGGACATAAATCGCCCCCCACCCCCCTCATATTCAGCTGACTCTGTATTTATTTGATGAAAATGAGTCGGGATGGAATTCTTCATGCGGAAGTTGGGTTGGGGTTAGGGGGAGGAAATTTGGCGATTTACCTCCGTCGTAAAGAGATGAATGCGACACTAAACGCACAAAACTCGGTAGTGACGGACTCGTGTATTTTCTTTATTTCTCTCTCTCTCTCTCTCTCTCTCTCTCTCTCTCTCTCTCTCTCTCTCTCTCTGGGAGGGGAGAGGGGTGGTATATACATACATACACAAGCGCGAGCGCCCTTGGGAGGCAGTGGCGAGATATGGGTGTTAATAGTAGCGGTAGTAATGGTGCTGTAGTGATGATGCAGTAGTAGCGGTAGTGATGATGCAGTTGTAGCTATAGTGATGATGCAGTTGTAGCGGTAGTGATGATGCAGTAGTAGGTAGTGATGATGCAGTTGTAGCGGTAGTGATGATGCAGTTGTGGCGGTAGTGATGATGCAGTAGTAGCGGTAGTGATGATGCGGTGTGTGTGGGGCGGCTGAAAGGGTACAGTCCGACTCTGGTTATGGTCAGCGGTTGTACCGTGAGCGTACCGTAACCCTGGATCTTGGCCTGCGGGAGTCAAGCAAGACACGGGCTCAGCACCCGGTGTTCCGTAACGTGCACCAGGTGTTCGGTAACGTGCACCCGGTGTTCACTAACGTGCACCCTTACCTCTTTTAAGAATGACCCGGGAGAATCTTCTAGAATGTGGCACAAAATACAGACAAGAACGAATACAGTGGCTCACGGACAGCGTTGGACCGATGGGGTCCTCTCTCTCTCTCTCTCTCTCTCTCTCTCTCTCTCTCTCTCTCTCTCTCTCTCTCTCTCTCTCTCTCTCTCTCTCTCTCAAGGCTGTTCGTAGCCGGGGGGAGGAGGAGGAGGAGGAGGAGGAGGAGGAGGAGGTCAGGAACATCGAGAGATGAAGGGAGGAATGGCCAGGATGTGGGAGACGCCGTTGCATGATGATGGCGGACACTCGCCAGACAGACGTGGAGGAGATGGGAGGATGATACACGAGGGGATTGTTGGTTACGGACGTGGAGGGGGAGGAGGAGGGTGAATGACGTGTTCCGGATCACTGTGATGGGGGGTCGGAAGACTCGGTGACGTGCGCTGAATCACCACGTGTAGGGCCCGGGACGTGGCGAGAGAGAGAGAGAGAGAGAGAGAGAGAGAGAGAGAGAGAGAGAGAGAGAGAGAGATGTCAGAGTGAGACAGAGAGAACGAGAACCAGTGATGGGAGCCAGAGAGAGAGAGAGAGAGAGAGAGAGAGAGAGAGAGAGAGAGAGAGAGAGAGAGGAGCACCGGTAATCAGATTAAGTCAGTGGCTGATGAGGCTGGGCACCCACCCGGCACACGCCCCTCCTCCCCTTCAGATAACATCCGACACAGATCGAAATGTTCCTTTCTCCTCCTGCTCCTGACGGAGGACCGCCCCCTCGTCTGCAGCGCATCCCACTCCCGGGCGAACCCTTGGTGTTTAGCCGAGCAGGGTGGGCCTGGGCCTTGTGTGTCGTATGGGGATCTTGTCGTGTGTGTGTGTGTGTGTGTGTGTGTGTGTGTTTTATCACCTGAATGTCATTACCTACCTGTATGGTACGGAGTGAGAGTTCCACACACATCAGGGGAGGAGAACCTCTCTCTCTCTCTCTCTCTCTCTCTCTCTCTCTCTCTCTCTCTCTCGCCAAACTTCTGTACGATCAGGCAACTTCTTCAGACTCACGTACACGACGACCTGTGGTTAGGTCAGAGGCCGCCGCCAGGTCGTCCTAACCCGAGGGTCATGTACCGGCTTGATGAAGCGTCCTTAAGGTCATGTAAACTGCTCGGGAATAGATTCATCCCCCCGTACGAAGCCGCGCGCGAATGATTTCGTCCCAACGCGCTACTTTGAGTTCGATAACCTGGCAAGTAGCGGCAGCAGCCCGACGTTGTTGCTGGTGCGCCTGTATGCAGCAGGCAAGTTCAAAGAAGCCCTCGCCTGCCCAAGAGCGGAGGAACTCGGCCCGGACTGTTATTGTCCAAGTTTCCCCCTCAAGAATCGTGTACGTCACCACATTACCTTCTAAGTGAGTGTTATCTTTTAACTATGTACGAAGCGTTTCGTTTAAAGATTCTTCCGGGGGCGGCGGCGGGGAGAAGTTTAGTCTTACGGAGTTTTTCTCTTCAATCCTTGTGCACGACGATACGACCCCGCGGGCCAGGTGACCTTAGAATCAGGTCAGAGAGTTCAAGTCCGTCATACCGATTCTGTCGCTTACATACAGATGTTTTGCGATAGTTTCCAAGCACTATTTCCCAGCCATTTCTACACCACTGCCAGTAAATATGTTGAAATGCAAGCGAGACAAGTGTCATTTGGAACGTTCTTGCAATTCAACGTAAGGAACATGTCTTTATGTTGTTAGTGCTACGATTATTGTGAATGCTATTACACTTGTTCTTCCCGTTGCTGATACTGCTGTTATCATTTTGTAATAATAATCATATGATAAGTATGATGGTATCATTTATGATGATAATTATCATCATTATTATCTCTCTTATTGTACTATTACATATTGTGTTTCTTATTAAGATTTTTCCTGAGAAAATGTTATGAAGGTTGTATCAGCTATTTTTGTCAGTCTAGCCAACTCTTCCTGTAAAAAGTAAAGCTTTGTTGTACATCCTAATGTTAAGTATATTTTCTCCTCCTTCAGGTTAGTTGGCCTCACTTCGTTTCTCTTCTGTTAGAACACCGAATACGGAGCGCGAGTGCTTGTGGCGTGAGGAATATAACCTCAAGGCTCTACTGAAGGTAAGTAAGGGTTCCACCGCGAGCTCTCTGGTTCATACCATGACTTCGAACTGATATAAGGTGAGCACAGCTCTTCCTCCTTCAGCAGGTTCTGGTTCTTTGTTGATTCAGACAGCAACAGACCCCTTGATTGGGTCCCAACGAGGTTGTTTGTGGTAGTGGAGGAGACCAGCGACTTGCCGACCATTGTTTGGAGGCGTAGAAAGACATACAGATGATTCTTTGAAAGAGGGAGTAGGCTTGTAAACTTAGTGCTTTGCTAAGAGGAGCAAATATACTCTCATTTTCCTATTCAAATATACATCAATATCATCATCACACTCACGGTAGGGGTAATTACATTTGCTCTCTCTTGCCTACACACACACACACACAGACACACACACATACACACACACACATGCACACTCACACATACACACGTGAACACATCTACTTCCCGTCTACCTAAGGCCACACCTTTTCCCCTCATTTTTTTCCTCCCAGCGAACCCCTCTTGAGTCCCCTCTGTTGTGAAGCCTCGTTCACCTCTCCCAGAAAAACTCTCCCACTCCCCTCTCCCTGGTAGCTCTCTCCCTCCCTCTCTCTCTCTCTCTCTCTCTCTCTCTCTCACGGTTCTCACTCCCGGCTCGTATCAAATCGAAGGCGAAATCCGTGATAAATAAATTCACTCAAATCTTTCCGTAAAATTTGATCACTGCGCCGCGCGACCCACAAGTGGAACTGACGAAATTCCACACAACTTTTACCCCCCGAAATTTGAAACGATTCTCTCCCGGTCCGCTTGCCGTCTCGCGCTCTCTCTCTTTCTTTTTTTATTCTCTTTCCACTATTGTCTCAAGTACACCTTGGGAATGTTAATACGCATGGGGGAGGGAGGGGAGAGGCTTGTCTTTAGGGCCGTGCCTCTATGTGAACTTTCCAGTCCATGTGAAATAGTGAGCGTTTCCGCATAATCACAGTTAACGCTCAGCGCCAGCGGCTCTTGAATGCATCTGTGTATTTTTTCCCTAAACCACGTAGTACAATGCGTTCATTTACGATTATTTCACTTTCTCTCTCGGATGTATTAATAGATTGCTCATTCATCCGGCGCTTCTGAGTGGAGAATCCATCCCCGGGTTTGTGGCTGGTAGGCGTCGTTTTGTGAATGAAACGGAAAACGCAGAAAAGCAAAAATTGGTAACTCTTCGTCTCGGCTAAACATCCATCAACTTTCCGTTCTCCGTCCCCGCGTCCGGTTCCCCCAATGTGGCGCTGGCTTCCATCAGAGTGGCGACCTTAATTTAAAACAAATACATTGATTTATAGTTCTTTATAACTGTAGATTATTCTAGCTAGCGTATATATTGCGATAAAAGATAACGGAGTATGTCAAAGGTATTTAATGATGTGACTGTGGTTAGGGGATGTGCGACCCAGGGTTTGAGCGGAGCTGCCAACACTGACGTGCTGGCGGCTGAGTCTGTCTAGTTTCGTCTCATTTTTCCCGACAAAATGTCACAAGTCTTAAGAATTTGTGCGTTTTGTTTCCTCCTCACTCATCCTTGGCTTATTCCTTACCCCATGTCTTTCTTGCCGCGTTTTGCCTGAGATTTTTTTTATACATATGTTTATAGACTTTTTTTTTTTGGAGAACTTTGACGGTTTATTTCCTTTAAGTAGCAACGTCTATTTTTTTTTTTTTGCCTGTTTTACTTGTTATTCTTTGTAGCGGGCCTCGGGAAGTCTTTACTTGTTTGTTGGAAATGTGTGTGTTAAATGTGTTGCCTACTTTATTTTCTTGTTCAGACTGATGGATTGAGAGGGGTCGTTTTTTTGGGATGATGATGTCTTTATTGCCAAATTGTATACATTATACAAAATTAAATTCTTTATGGCTGGGTCCTCAGTTCAAGGTTAGAAAGTATAAGAATTATGAAATAAGAATGATAAAATATCACTTAAAAGTAATCTTTTTAAGCACGAATGTACGGCCCTTGAGTTCGACGGTACGACCATTGAGTTCGACGGTACAACCCTTGAGTTTGACGGTTCGACCCTTGAGTCAGACGCTACGGCCCTTGAGAATGACGTTGCGACCCCTGATCGCGGAGGGAGACGACCCATGAATACGACCGTACGACCCTTTGGTGGCCAGGCCACTATATAAGCTCAGGGATCGTAATATCGTGGTCAGAGGTCGTACCGCCGTGCTAAATGGTCTTACTGACTTGCTTAGATAGGTAGGAGGAGGGAGTTGGGAGTAACAGAACACCACCTTCTGCCGTGTGCTACTAATCTGTCCTTGTGTATGATTGAATACCATGGTGGCCAAGTGAGCAGAGATTCATATCTTGAAACTCTATATCCCTCGGATCGAATCCCATCAGCGAGGGTGAGGGAGGGTAGAGGATTCTTCTCCCCGTCAGGGGAAGTGTGAATGGACAACCTCCTTACCCCCCTCCACTTCGCATGCGTGAGGCAAACAGTTAAGTGGGTTCGTGTCCAGGGCGCATGGACTTGCCCATCATCGCCTTGGTTGTACGATGGTATCATATATTCCTCTATGTTACGTTTACTTCTAATTGTATCTCAAGCAGTTGCCTCCACTATTGTTCCACTCTTGTTTTTAATTTTTGGTGGTTGTTAACTGATTATGCAGTGCACGCTTATGCAGTGGAAATTCAAATCAAGATGCCAGGTTATACAGCTTTGTGTGTGGGTACGTGATGATGCATCAACGTGGGTTGTTGTATTGTTATTAAGGATGGTGTTGATTTCATGGGGTCACACTCGGTTCACAGTCATCCTAGCCGTTCATCTTCTTCCAGGGTCCCTGGCTTAAGCTAGGATATATATATATATATATATATATATATATATATATATATATATATATATATATATATATATATATATATATATATAAAACGTTGAGGAAATGACCATGATTAGGGCACTGAGTTGCCCGTGCCGTGTGTGTGTGTGTGTGTGTGTGTGTGTGTGTGTGTGTGTGTGTGTGTGTGTGTGTGTGTGTAAAATCTTGATCGAACCAGAAGAGAGGAACGGGAGAGAGAGAGAGAGAGAGAGAGAGAGAGAGAGAGAGAGAGAGAGAGAGAGAGAGAGAGAGAGAGAGGAAAAACCAGAGGAAACAGACAGTGGCTGACAATAAAGGCAGGAAACGGTACATCGGCTTTAGTAAAGGAGTGGTAAAGCAGATTTTGCGCACATACAACCGTACATTCCAGTCTATACAGACGCGGGACAATGCGATACTGGCTGCATCTCAAGAACTGCTTTAACGAGGCCCTCCAATTACTTAGTTGGGTGATTAATAACTATCAGTAAGTTTTATACTTTTTTTTCTCCTCCACCCCGTTCAGCCATGAGAGTAGTCTCCCCAGCGTCTGCAGCAAGTACAAGAATAACATAGAAAGATTTCGGAAGTGTGTGGCGAAAGTTTAGGCAGACTCTCCTGCCTCTTTCACCCGGGACAACCCTCAGCAAGGGTCAATATTTGAGTTTTATCCGTCTTCTTGACTTAATGTTTTCATTTTGCCAGGCAGGAGGGGTTGCCGGAGGGAGGAGAGAGGGTTTGGCGGGCGGGTCTGGCTCGCTCCGGAGGCCTCCTGCCCCTCCGCTGTGCTGCGTTTGGTTTTTAACTCGCGCTCACCTCCGTCAGGTGGGTTCTCCCCCCGGGTTGTCTTGATTGGCTCCCGGCCTCCTCCGCGTGGGTCTCGCTTCCAAATTCGCTCTTAAGGGATTCTCCTCCTCGTATGCGTAGGGATTACAGACGTCACTGTAAGATATATTACGACTGACAGTAAGGTTATCAGAAAGACAGTTTGAATTAATCAGTTTGATGGGTGAGGTTGTGATTGGCGATTAGAATGATGTTAGGAAATTATACATACTATTTTTTTTTCCCAACCTCAAGGTCAGAATTCAGTGTACCATACAGGAAATGTCAAATGTACCATATAGAAAATGTCCAGTGTACAATGCAGGAAATGTCCAGGGCACCATATAGGGAATGTTAAGTGTACTATATAGGATATATTAAGTTTATCATATAGGAAATGTTAAGTGTACCATATAGGAAATGTTAAGTGTACCATATAGGAAATGTTAAGTGTACCATATAGGATATATTAAGTTTATCATATAGGAAATGTTAAGTGTACCATATAGGAAATGTGAAGTGTACCGTATAGGAAATGTTCAGTGTACCATATAGGAAATGTTCAGTGTACCATATAGGAAATGTTCAGTGTACCATATAGGAAATGTTCAGTGTACCATATAGGAAACGTTCAGTGTACCATATAGGAAATGTTCAGTGTACCATATAGGAAATGAACACTGTCGTTAGTAGCGGTAGATAATCTCGTGTTATGATGACCATTACGGTTAGTTGAAATCAAGTGTCGCAGGAAAGTGATATCAAGATAAAAGTCCTCACCCCTGATCCCATGGCTGAAGGCAAACAAAAGGAGTGTCTCTCTCTCTTTCTCTGTCGTGCCCACTCCAACCACCCGCTTTCGTCACCTTCCTCACACCGTCCAGGATTTGGGCTCTTTGGCAAAGACGTTCAGTGCGGGACGTTCCTCCCTCGCCTCCTTCTCGTCGTCCTCCTCCTCTTCCTGTATTGACACCTTCCAAGGGACCCCGCATCAGAGCGATCGTGTCGCACCTAGAGGTAGGAGCGTCGCATTTCCTTCCCGGGTCGGGTTCCGTGCGTCGTTGACTTTTAAGGCATCGACCTCAGCGCCGCTGGGCCACTCTTTCTCTCTCTCTCTCTCTCTCTCTCTCTCTCTCTCTCTCTCTCTCTCTCTCTCTCTCTCTCTCTCTCTCCTGACGTCTGTGGAGGCTGCTGCTTGATCGCGTCATCCGAGAGACGGCTACAGACCCAGTGAATCTTCAAGGACTAAAAGACACATATCTGATTCTTTTTTTCTCTCTCTTTAGGGCAGCGGGACACATTTCCCGTTTTAAAGCTACTGGATCAGCAGCCACTTGTAACACATCTGACAGTGGAATTAGTAACAACACTTCAGAGCCACGTGTGTAGTGTCTGCCATTTTGCGTGACTTGTCTCATATATTGTATTTATGCCTCTGTCCTTTTATAAGTACATATACGTTGGAGGCTCCAGTCACGGACGAAATTTCACATCAAGGCCGGGCTTAATTGAAATACAGAGAGGTTAATTAAAGGGAAAAAAAGATAAGACAAGGGAATTTAATCACTAATTTTGGAGGAATTGAAAAACCCTGTCTTTGAAAATGTGCCATGTCATGGTTATTGGGAAAGACATGTGAAGGTAGAGAGTTCCAAAGCTTCGAGGTGTAAGGAAGGAAACTGTTATCAAAACGTCCCAACCCTTGAGTTGCCAACGGCCACACGGTCCCCATGTGACGCAGCAGCTTGCCGAGTATCGCGTGGTCTAGGTAGCGACGGGTGCCACTGACCAGTTATTGATGGCTGATTATTTAGGTTCTTTGGCGTACGACCTGCCAGAGTCAAGGCCATCAACCTCAAGGTATTGCTACCGTTCGGACAAGCTTGGACTCCTTCAGGTGTTCTCGGTTCGTTCTAAGACCATACACGTTCTTGGGAACTGACTCGTCTTGTGCTCTGATGCATCTACGCGGCTGAACACCTGGGGGCCCTTAAATGACCCCTTGTCATGTCCTTCATGCAGGAATATCTGCTTCATTTTGTACACCTTAGTTGGTCGAGTGATGGTGGTGTCTTTGCCTACGTCAGTTACCGCGGTCATCTCCACCCTGTTAGGTCAGCAAGACGGTTCTAAACAGTCTCCATAAAGAGAGGTCAACCAGTTCTGTTTGTTTAAAGGTCTCAGCGACTAGATTTTTGCACCTTAGGGTATAGTGGGTACACAAGACCATCTTGTGGCTCTGATCACCCACTGGAACTGCCCTTTCCCCGACCACAAGACTCGGCCTCTTCGTCCCTCACAAGACCGCCTGCCCCGCAGTATCTCGTCCTGGTGAGGTCATGAAGACGTCGTCGGGACTCACAGAAGACCTGGTGACAGAGGTGGCACTCAACGAAGAGTGTTCGTGACTGAGGTAGTGTCTCTTGCAAGAGGACCCGACCACTTGAGGCATTGGCACTGGAGGGCACCACTCGTCTTCAAGCCCTGGTCAGTGGACTCTCTCTCTCTCTCTCTCTCTCTCTCTCTCTCTCTCTCTCTCTCTCTCGGGGGCTTCGTCCTCCTGGGAGCGGCTCTCGCTCCTTCATATGCATGCAGTTGACACCAAGTTCCGAGATCACACACACGACTCGGACGCCCACCCCCCATCATCGAGGTTGACACAGGCGAGGAGGAAGGGCAGTGAGAAGCTGATGGGATGAGAGATAGCGAGACACGCACACACACACACACACACACACACACACACACACACACACACACACACACACACACACACACACACGAGAAATAGCAACACATAAGATAGAGGAGTACGTGAGATGGTGCCACGAGAGATATCAACACGAGAGAGATAGCACCACACAGGTGTAGAACGTGAGAGGCATGCGCTCGGAAGTGGACGCAAGGAGAGGGACAGCCACGGGGGGGATAGATAGAGCAAGAGAGACACACAGTGAAACATTTGGCTGGTCAAGATGATGTGTGCGTGTAAACATTTCGCCTGGTACGCGGTCTTGGCAGTGAGAGGGGCCCGTTGTCCGGTGTGCCATTACTGGCACATGTCTTAGTGAGTGGTCGCATCAAGGCGTATGGGCGTAGTGCGTATGATGTGATAGATTAGGAGGGATTTTCTAACGGCCGGTTACTGTGGAGCACGTTGTGCGGGAGAGGCAAGCTGGCGAAAAGCACTTCAGTATGCCCTGAAATCAATAATGATAATAATACTTCAAAAAAAGGTAGATGATGTAGTGGTACACTGGCAGGAAAGTAGACCTCGTACACCCCGAGATGCACAGGTCAGTAGGGGGCCGGGTGACGTACCCGTAGAGCGCACCGCAGTTACAGGAGGAGGGAGGGGGTCGGTCCGGCGCGAGAGGCGAGCGTAGTGTGAGTGGCGCGGTGGTAAGGGAACCGACGGCTGAGGGAGGGAGGGAGGGAACTCCTGCGGGCAAGCGATGGGCGACGCCACCTGGTCCTATACGTAGGATTAGTCCAGTTATCTTGACACATCAGTGCTCGTGTTTTCTCTGGCCAGCAGGATCGTTACCCACCTGCTAATATATATATATATATATATATATATATACTGGGGATAGGGGAGAAAGAATACTTCCCACGTATTCCCTGCGTGTCGTAGAAGCCGACTAAAAGGGAAGGAGCGGGGGGCTGGAAATCTTCCCCTCTTTCTTTTTCTTTTTTTTTTTCCAAAGGAAGGAACAGAGAAGGGGGCCGGGTGAGGATGTTTCCTCAGAGGCCCAGTCCTCTGTTCTTAACGCCACCTCGCTGAGGCGGGAAATGGCGAATAGTATGAAAGAAAAGAAAAGATATATATATATATATATATATATATATATATATATATATATATATATATATATATATATATATATATATTCCTATGAGTCCACGGGGATAGGAAACACGGTAAGTTCGCAAGTGCATTTTCGTGTAAAAAATCACACCAAGGGAGATACAAGAAATATGAGTCTGTTGATGTATTAGCCCTCAACATGGGATGATATTTTATAAAAAAGACACAACAGGTGATAGAGACATTGTACGAGACACTGTTTTATTTCATATATTTTTTTTTTTTTTGCTTTTTTCCCAAAAATACAACAGGTGCTGCCAGATTGGAAGTGCAGGAGGGTGTGAGGCATCCTCTGGTTAATGACGCGGGACGAGCGGGCATATATATCACTTTGTCACTTCGGGTCTCATCGCCACTGCCTTCTCGTGGGCTGCCGACTTAATGGAGAGGGACGAGTATGTATAAGATTTTTTTTTTTTTCCGCTCTTGGCAGATTGATGGAACCGTTTGGCCACAACGGTGCAAGCTTCGAGCACGACGGTACGGCCTTGGGCCATAACGGTACAAGCCTCGAGCGCGACGGACGGTACGTGCCTTGCGAACGACGAGACGACCCTTGGGCATGGTGACGTGGGGCTACGACGACCTCAGACTCAAGGATCGTGTCAAAAGGCAAGGCCGTCGTATCTAGGGAGTCGTACCGTCGTGGTCAGGGGTCGTACCGTCGTGGCCAGGGGTCGTACCGTTGTGGTCAAGGGGTCGTGCCGTTGTGGTCAAATGGTCGTACCGTTGAGGTCAGGGATCGTACCGTTGTGGTCACGGATTGTACCGTCGTGGTCAGGGGGTCGTACCGTCATGCTCGAGAGAGAGAGAGAGAGAGAGAGAGAGAGAGAGGGGGGGGTGGATGAAGCTGGAGAGGAAAGCTTAAGGAATTATATCACTTGGCCGAGACGGGATCGATCCACGTGTGTATTATGGACTACAAAACTCTTCAGAAAATAGTAAAAAAAAATCGTATAACTTCCTGAAAATGCATGAAAATACTTTTTAATTGAAAATGTACGTGTCGTTGCCGAAGATTTTCCTTTAGATTCAATGATTTTACTATAAAAAAGGAAAGAAAAAGAAAATACCAAAGTTGCAGGGATTTTCTGTATATGACAAGAAACACACACACACTCTCTCTCTCTCTCTCTCTCTCTCTCTCTCTCTCTCTCTCTCTCTCTCTCTCTCTCTCTCTCTCTCTCTCTCTCTCTCTCTTCTTAGGCAGCCGAGATGACGCGGGCGATTGTGTGGCCCAGAAATAGCCACTTCAGTACATGTTCGTCAGGTAAATACTTCAGCCCACGCCTGGTAGCTTTTTATGGAGTACACTGTAGGGATGATGGACATGTGGGTTGGCTGTGAGCCCGACTGTCAGGTCCAAGATTGGAAACCTCGGCGCGCCCGTGTTTGATCAGTGGTCAGCAACGCTAACCAAAATTCGCCTTTCATATATTTCATGTAAACCAAGCCTGTGATGAGTCAATATGCCATCATTTTCTTTTGTCTGTTTCAGTTGTGAAAAAATATACGTTAATTGCAAAGTTTGAGAGAGAGTATTCGAGTCCTTTATGTACAATATTTGTACGATATTCTTCCTTGTAATGTGGAGCTGTTGTTGATTCATTTCTTCCTGGATATTGGTGGTTGAAACAAGCAGAGAGAGAGAGAGAGAGAGAGAGAGAGAGAGAGAGAGAGAGAGAGAGAGAATTTTTATATTTGGAAAATATAATTTGCATGTTTGTATATAATCCACAACTTAGGTTTTCAGAGTTTGATATATATATATATATATATATATATATATATATATATATATATATATATATATATATATATATATATATATATATATGAAATTAGGATTCTTTTCATGTTTAAGCTTGGGAACAAGAATTTTAGATTTCCCGTCACCCGTTTTTAGTTCAAGTTCACTTCAACCACCCCATAGAAAACGGTGTCGTCTGACGTCATTTCACAAGGGCACCCTATGTATCAAGAATTTCTCCGTGATAATGACATGGTCCGAATAGTTGAAATGGAACCTAATTGATGCAGGAGATTTACCTTTTGTGTATGGACTGTCACAGGTGAGTTAATGAGATCGGTAATCTATATTAATTCGTTTCTGATTACATTTCTTTTTTTTTTCTCGTTCATTGGTCGATGAACGCCGAGGATTTGCGTCTGTGATGGCTAAAGGTTTCCAGTTCAGAGCAACAGGATCGACGTAATTACATGAGGATTTGGACTGATGATGCTCACGCGTAAAGCGGTTCCGAGCGCATGTTTCCCCGCGTTGTAAGTTATACCAACTGAAGATCTCGAAGACTCTGGTCATAGGTAATGGGTGTCATTATTCGCTTTATTTTCGTTATTTCTCGTGGTTATTCTGGAGAGATTGGACGAGAAAAGTCTACTGGGTTGTGATGGGGTTGTGACGGGGCACCGGAGAAGTCTACTGGGTTGTGATGGGGTTGTGATGGGGCACCGGGGTTAATGGAGTGTAATAACCTATTTTTTTGTACTGTACGAAGAGGGACTTCTGCTCTCGTGTGGCCCTGATCCATTGTACGTGTGTGTGTGTGTGTGTGTGTGTGTGTGTGTGTGTGTGTGTGTGTGTCATCTTTTCCTAATGGCCTGTTTCCTTATAGCTTAAGTAATCTTTTATTCTTTTAGTGATTGGTGTTTGCTGAGTTTTTTTTTCTTTTTCATTCAGTGTTCATTGATGAAAATGTCGATCAAGATTCGCAAGTTGCTGGTGTGGGTTGGTCATTTCAAATGAAATGCAATTTATTGAACTATGTAATTTCTCATTTTGTTTTGTTGTTGCGGCGTATTTAGTTTGGTGTCACCTCCTGCCTATTTCAGGGATATACCTGGTACCTATTCATTTTTGGGATATAACTGGTACTTGGCCAATTTTAGGATGTGATTGGTACTTTGCACGTTTTGGGATATGATTGGCACTTTGCCAGATTTGGGTTATATAATTGGTACTTCGCCAATTTAAGGATATAATGGGTACTTTGCCAATTTGGCAATGTAATAAGCACCTTGCCCATTATAGCGTGTATAAACTAGCACCCTGCTAGTTTTAGAGCATGTGATTGGTACTTTGCCAGTTTTTTAGGGGATAATTAGTGTGTAAAGTATTTTTCAAATTATATTTTTTGGGAATCTATTTTTTCCCCTTTGTCATTGCATTTCTATTAACGTAGCCAGTGCGTTGTTCCGTTCGGCTGAGACTTGGTAATGTAATTAAAACACAGAGTTCTGTCTCGGTACAAAATGTTCCTCTCTTTTTTTTCTCTCTCTATCCTGTAAATACAATTGTGTTGTCACCCAGACTTCATAAACTTCGTTTGGTCTTAATTTATAGTTAGATGATGTTATGATTACTGAAGGTTATTACAGACTTGAATTTTCTTATTTTCGTGTATTGTAGAAGACAAGGAGTTTGATCATATGGTCAAGTTGATTTGCTTCGTAAAAGGGCGACAAGGCAATTTGGCTGGGGAGGAAGGGACTGGTGTCACGGGAGGAACCAGGGTTCCTGGTTGGCATGAAATACTAGTATAATGGATTAGGTTGATTGGTGGGAAGAACTGGTGTGTTGTGGTGTGAGCTAAGCTATCTGGTTGATAAACAAGGGCTGGTATAGTATGAAAGGGGCTCCCGCTTTGGCAGAAAGTACTGGTATACTAATATCACATTTAGGCTACCTGGTTTGGTCTAACTTACTTGGTAAGAAGAGTGTATGATAAGCGTGACTAGGCAGGCAGGAAGGACAAGTGTAGCAGAAAGTGACTTTGGTTGGTTGGTTGGCGAGAAATCCTAGCGTTAGCTTGGTTGGTTAGTTGGCGAGAAATGGTTGGCGCGAATTCCTAGCATAAGGTTGGTTGGTTGGCGAGAAATCCTAGCGTAAGGTTGGTTGGTTGGCGAGAAATCCTAGCGTAAGGTTGGTTGGTTGGCGAGAGCGATCCTAGCGCTAAGGTAGTGTAAGGCGCACACACACACACACACACGCACACCACACGCTTGGGCGTCAGGTTGGGGAAATAAATAGTAAGGTTTTAAGGTATATTAAAAGATCTCCACATGATATATTAATTTTTTTTTTTCAGTTATGTTTTATTACAGAAGGTTATCCATTTTCGGTAGTACACATACATTGTTAATTACAGAGAAGCGTTTTTTTTTTGGAGGGGAGGGAGGGGGGTCTATAATAATCTGAAATACGTTATACATATGAGAAGATTAAATGACATCGTGATCAACCATGGACGCAAAGAATTCAAAAAATGTCGTCCTGTCGTCGTTGTGATGCGTGTGGTAAGTGGAATGGGGGGGTGGTTTAGGGGGACGACGACACACACACACACACACACACACACTCACACACACACACACACACACACACACACATGTAAAGTGTCATAATCACCAACATTGATAATATACAAACATTGGGTGGCTCAGGGCAGGTCCAGTAGCGAGTGTATTAAGCTATGAATATTTTAGAATATCGATAATTGCTATGTATAGAATGATAATGTCGTGCGCGCGAGCACGTCCGCGCGCATTCAGTTAACTCGACTCCCGCGCATGTCTCCAAAGCCCAAGGAACAATATCCTTTATTCTTTATCTTCTTTTTTTTTTACTTTTTTTTTATATCTAGGGTGAGGGCTAGCGCCCATAATGGCACTGATATGAAAACTTCAATAATTATATATCATATTTTTTTTCTTCCATGTTGTTTGTATCTTCTGTCTTACAGTCGATTCCCCAAAAACGCCATTCACAGTCTCGCTCGAACCAGAGAGCGGCGGGACACGCAGTTTTCAAACCACGGGAAGAGAGATTCTGTAAGGCCAGTTTCCTATTCATTATTATTATTATTATCATATATTTACACACTAACAACACGGGAAAGTAAATTTTGACGTTATTTTTATTTTATTTTTTTTTCTTCCACTACAGGTGACACGATAAATGACTTAAAACACTTATATATATTTACACTTTGGGAAAGAATTTTTTTTAAAACCAGCTAAGCTTTAGTATTAAAAACGAAATAAAGTGTAAAATTATCCCCAGTCCTATGGTCAATTAATATATATATATATATATATATATATATATATATATATATATATATATATATATATATATATATATATATATATTAAGTGAAATTATAGGACTTTTCATCTTTATTTACACAAAACCCACAGAATTATAACTCGGGCTGGCTCACACACTACTCAACACCTCCCCGGAAAATACCATGGTGTCCCCTCCACATACACACACACAACAGGTGGGAACCCGGGAAACGAACATGAGGCGCGTCACACGAACTGGCTAGGCCCAGGGCTGATGTATTCAGCCCGCTCCTTTTGGGGGGCACGACCAACTGAGCCGGCCCTCCAGACTGATGGTGGTGACCTGACCTGACCCCAAAGGCCAAACCATCATATATATAAATATGATATTCTTGATCGCCGTTTCCCGCGTCAGCGAGATGGCGCCAGGCTCCGCGCTCGAGGCGAGGCGTTAACGGCCGTTCATTTTTCGGAGGCTGCCTAAAGAGCCACCTCAGACAGTGGAGGAGTTTCCTTTAGGTACGAAATGAAGGCGAGGGGGTTTGAAAAGCTCTCCTTGAAGTCTTGTTTTCTGGGTAAAAATGAATATGAACTGGGGCTCGCGCTCTCGAGAGAGAGAGGGAGGGAAAGCCGACTAGCCTTGTAGCTAGTAGAACGCCGGATGTGTGTATATATATATAAAATATGAAATCTCGACCACCGCTCGCGTTCCATTAGGTCACCGTCACCCACGCCAACGGCTGACTTGTGATTGGGGAAGATTCGTCGTCGTGTGAATCCACCCGAAGATTCATCACATGTGTTCTGAATCTTTTTTTTTTATTTATTCTTCATCTTAGTGGAAAAGCATTTCGGGGTCTGCGCTCCCCCGACCTAACCCGGACACGGGTAATGGTAACAATGAAGAGAGGTTGATTAGCAATTCGAATATTTCCCCCCACAAAAAGGAGTTCAATGCCCCCGGGTCTCGTTATGTGCGAACCATTTGGCCGAAGTATATCAAAACATACCTGAAACTCACAACCCACTTCACCTGGGCGTTTAACCACAAGGGTTGTTGGGGGGGGGGGGGCTTTTAAAGGGGGGATGGGTGTAGTGTCTATTCTTACAAAGGGCGGGGGCGGGAGGGGGGGGTGGTTGTCGTCTCCTCTGAATCTCGTTCAACCACTTTCCATCGTTCATCGTCGACGAACTCGGTGAACGTCGTTGAACCGCCAAGTGTCATAACGACACCGAGGGAATGAGTTACCCTGTGGTAATGGTATTCCCTCCCCCACACCCCGTGGGGAGGGGTGAAATTATTGAGAAAAGAAAAACACACATACACACACATACGGTACACTTCAATCATTTTATCTAGAAACAAAATAACACGCTTAAAAGTTATGTATATATTACACAGCTGGAGCATTGTTCGATTGCACTAAGCCGGAGCATTGTTCGGTACACATTGCCGGAGCATTACTGAGTACACTCAGCTGCAACATTGTTGAGTACACTCGGCTGGAGCACTGTTCGGTACACCGCTGGAGCATTGTTGAGTACACTCAGTGGGAGCATTGTTGAGTACACTCAGTGGGAGCATTGTTAAGTACACTCAGTGGGAGCATTGTTGAGTACACACAGCCGGAGCATTGCTGGGTACACTCAGCAGAATTATTGTTAAGTACACTCAGCAGGAGCATTGCCAAGTACACACAGCTGGAGTATTGTCCGTTACGGCTGGAGCATCGCTTAGTACACCTGAAGCATTGTTCCCTACACAGATGGAGCATTGTTAAGTACACACAGAAGGAGCATTGCTCAGTACACACAGCTGGAGTGTAGGTTATTACAGCCGGAGCATTGTTCAGTGCAGCCGGAATAGTGTTTATCACCCAGAGCTGGAGCATTGTCCGTTACACAGCTGGAACATTGTTCAGTGCAGCTGGAGCATTTTTGAGCACACAGCTGGAACATTGTTCGGTACATAGGTGGAGCATTGTTTACTACACAGCTGGAGCATTGTTCACATCACAGCTGGAGCATTACTCAGTACACTGCTGGAGGATTGCTCAGTACAAAGCTAGAGCATTGTTCACAGCACAGGTGGATGTTCCATGCACACAGTTGGAGCATTGCTCAGTGCACAGCTGGAGCATTACTCAGCGGACAGCTGGAGCATTACTCAGCGCACAGCTGGAGCATTGCTCATAACACAGCTGGAGCACTGTTTAGCTCTCACAGCTGCAGAAAGCGTCCTCCTGGTACTTCAGACACCTCCGGTAACGTCTTAAAGAAAATAACATCAAGCGATGAGTACAGTACTCCAGTCTGTTGACCACCTCGGGTTACAGTACTCCAGTCTATTGACCGCCTCAGGGTACAGTACTCCAGTCTATTTACCACCTCGGGTTACAGTACAACAGTCTATTGACCGCCTCAGGGTACAGTACTCCAGTCTATTGACCGCCTCAGGGTACAGTACTCCAGTCTATTGATCGCCTTAGGATACAGTACTCCAGTCTATTGACCACCTCGGGTTACAGTATAACAGTCTATTGACCGCCTCAGGGTACAGTACTCCAGTCTATTGACCACCTCGGGTTACAGTACTCCAGTCTATTGATCGCCTCAGGGTACAGTACTCCAGTCTATTGACCGCCTCAGGGTACAGTACTCCAGTCTATTGACCACCTCGGGTTACAGTACAACAGTCTATTGACCGCCTCAGGGTACAGTACTGAAGTCTATTGACCGCTCGGGGTACAGTACTCCAGTCTATTGACTGCCTCGGGGTACAGTACTCCAGTCTATTGACCGCCTCAGGGTACAGTACTCCAGTCTATTAACCGCCTCAGCGTACAGTGGTCCAGTCTATTGACCGCCTCAGCGTACAGTGGTCCAGTCTATTGACCGCCTCAGCGTATACAGTAATCCAGTCTATTGACCGCCTCAGTATACAGTGGTCCAGTCTGTTGACCGGGTCATTATACAGCAGTCCGATCTGCTGAGACCGCGTCACTATGCGGTCGTCTAGTCTACTTGTGATCGCGTCTCTCGCCAACTCACGACGCGTTTGTGCCTTCCTCCTCTGTCTCGCACTTTCTCTGGACGTGGGAAGAATTGGTCGACCGTCCCATCCAGCAGCGGACCCCGAGGCCAAAGATAAAAGTCAGCGGTCGAAGACCAGTTCACGGGATTTACCGCTACGGCTTCGTGTCTGACTGGTACGTCCGACTGTGAGCGGTGGTGATAACAAACAGCACTGTGGAGAGAGGCCAGGAGGCCCGGAGATAGACGCCCCCTTTGTGATCCACTGGAAGGACGTTAATGAAGACTAGAGAGGCGGGGGTCCCCAACGGCTCTGGTTCTTCTCGTCCTCGGTGGCTACCGCGTGTCGCGATGAGCTTCTCGCTACGAACGGGTCTGGGCTACAGGCTTGGGTGAGTGCGGGGACGATGTTGTTGTTGGATGTGGTTGTCGGGAGGTGGCTCCGAGGCTGTTCAGAAGAGCTGGGAGATGAGATTGCTCTTGGTGGGGTCAGGGAGCATGTAGTTGTTGACGGTGTGGTTGAGGAGGGAGAAGGGCGGAGGTGGGTGCCCCTGCTGCATGCCGCCCATGCTGTTGTGGATGCCCACGTTGCCCCCGTGGTGGGCGGAGTGGGCGGTCAGGGTCGTGAGAGGGACGGGTGAAGGGCAGGAGGAGGGCCGCTCCAGGGCCGTCAGGGGTGAGCTGCAGCCCCCTCCTGCGCCGCTGCCGCCTCCGGGGGCGGACGCCGCGGGAGCTGCCGACGACCACTTGGGTGACGACTCCAGCTTGCCCACTGTGGAGGAGAGAGAGAGAGAGGAACACAAGGGTTAGTGCATGGCAGGTGTAGCGCTTGGTGTCACAGGTGTAAATGACCTGTGTACTTAACCTAACCTAATCTAACCTCACCTGGTGTGAATGACGTGTGCCGACCTGGGGATTGAGGCGGGTTGTGCTCAATGGGGACAGTGGCGTGTTTACTGACCTGGGGATTCAGAGAAAGGCGCACTGCCCCGAGCGCTGCAACAGGTGTGGTGCCCAGGTCAGCGAACCTAGGCAGTTTTACACTGACCTCAGAAGAACTGCGCCTGATGAACGTGGCCACACTAGAACTACGTTATGTAGCGTGACCTGAGGACTTCAGCAGGTGTGGTGTGTGACCTAAGGACTGCAGCAGGTGTGGTGTGTGACCTGAGGACTGCAGCAGGTGTGGTGTGTGACCTGAGGACTGCAGCAGGTGGGGTGTGACCTGAGGGCTTCAGCAGGTGTGGTGTGTGACCTGAGGACTGCAACAGGTGTGGTGTGACCTGAGGGCTTCAGCAGGTGTGGTGTGTGACCTGAGGACTGCAGCAGGTGTAGTGTGACCCGAAGGTTTGGTGACCTGAGAATCCAAGCACATAGTGTGACGTAGAGAGGACTACGACAGACGTTAGGTGGCTTAATTTCTCGAACGTCAGGTGTCTTATCTACCAGCCACGTCGCTACGTGTACAGGGGGACAGAATATTATAACAGTCGAGTGGCTGAGAGAGGGAGGGGGGGAACAGGTGCCTTTAGTTTTATTAAACCGAACATCTGGTATTTCTGCAAAATTCTAAAATATCCTAAGTAAAAGTTTGGAATTGAACTGCGTGTGTGGATATTGCTCAGAAAGACCAGAGTTCTGTAAAACGTAAAAATACTAACAAAACAATCTGGGGAAAAAGAAATATGATACCAAGATACAGCGTTTTATATATATGTATATATATATATATATATATATATATATATATATATATATATATATATATATATATATATATCATTTGATATTATTTTCATTTTTCTTTGATATCTTGCGGGACTTTTAGAGGAACTTGTTCGTCTGGTTTTCGAAGAAAATGATGTGAAGTTCCGCTTCCTTGCGCCTTTGAGCACCCGCAGGAGTGTGTTCTTCTTACGGTGCTCATATCGATGATGGAGTGTAGCCTCATCGTCCAACCCCCATAGGACTTGGTCACCCCCTGCCTGGAACACAGCGCACTTCACGAACATCCTATCGAGTCGCGTGATGAAGTCCAGGGTTGTCGGCTATCACATGCCTCCTGAGACGCACCTGTAGACCCAGTGCTACCGTACCACTAAACATTTCACCTCGCTCACATATATGAACCTTCGGCTGTGTACTCTACCGTCTCTCTGTCTGCTTTAGAGTAGGAGTGTACGTAGGGTACTACTACTACTTCTATTGTCCTCAAGTATAGATTTAACCTCATTGAAGACCATCAGGTCCCCTCCAGTCTGTTCCCTGTGCACTGCCGCGTTAGGATAACATTTCTAACCCCCCAAGTACATGACCTCGTCACTGACCTTCAAGTCTTCTCCAGTCTGACTTTTCTCTCTTCAAACATGTTAGGATGATATTACTGTCTTCCAGTAGTCAAGCACACAGACTTCTTACTTACTCTTGGCGAAAGATGAAATATTTTTAAACATCATTTACAGATTGGAGAAAAACATAATCAATGATCTTCATTTCTTCCATGATTTTGGAATAATTTGGGTCTGAACATGCAGGAGGATGCAAGGAGTGCACGGGATAAGAGTGAATTGGAACAGTGTGGTATACGGGGTTCGACGTGCTGTCACGGTGGCCTGAACGTCCGGGGTAAACCATGGAGAGGTCTGGGGGGGGGGGGGCCCTGGTTATTGATAGCGAGCCATGGTTTTTGTATATCACGGACAGCTGGAGAATGGATGTGAGAGGAAGTGGTCTTTCTTCATCTGTTCCTGAAGCTACCTCATTAAAGCGGGAAACGGCGAGTACGTGAAACACACACACACAAACACACACGCACACACACACACACACTACCAGGGCAGAAACGCACGTAAATTGTACACTGTTGTATTCGGTATATGAAAGCCGGAGAGAGAGAGAGAGAGAGAGAGAGAGAGAGAGAGAGAGAGAGAGAGAGGAGGGCCTGGCAATAAAATGTTGTGGAGACAGGCCAGGCGTGAGCTGTCTGCCACTTTTGTTGATGAATTCACTTTTATTTCATCACGGCGACGCATTCGCCTCCATAAATTCACTGTAAAGAAAACGGGAATGGCTCCTTTTGACGCCTTGTGCAACTCCACAAGCGTTTTCGTCGCCTACCTTCTGCCCACCCCCCCACAACTCCCTCCCCCACACACCCACAACCGCACAGGCCGCTGCTTTGTGTGCCATTGGTGCTTCGTTTTTTTTCTTAAACCTGCATTAAACCTACTTACTGTTTTATTGCATCAGTTGAAGAGCTAATTTATCCCGCATAAAGTTGGAGGCATTGAGGTGTAGTACGCTTGGGTGATTATTTAATCGAGATAACACAAGACGGCTAGAAAGGACGTTAGGGAAGTCTGTTATAAACGTTGGTGAATTGTGTTATAAACGTTAGTGAATTTTGTTATAAACGTTGGGGAAGTCTGTTATAAACGTTAGGGAAGTAGGTTATAAACGTTAGGGAAGTCTGTTATAAACGTTGGTGAATTCTGTTATAAACGTTAGTGAATTCTGTTACAAACGTTGGTGAACTCTGTTACAAACGTTGGTGAATTCTGTTATAAACGTTAGTGAATTCTGTTATAAACGCTAGGGAAGTCTGTTATAAACGTTAGGGAAGTATGTTATAAACGTTAGGGAAGTCTGTTATAAACGTTGGTGAATTCTGTTATAAACGTTAGTGGATTCTGTTATAAACGTTAGTGAATTCTGTTACAAACGTTAGTGAAGTGTGTTGTAAACCTACTCTTCTTACGGCATCCGTTGAAAAGCTAATCTAATCGTTAACAAAGAATAAAATTGAAAGTATTTTGGGCATTCTCCTTGGGCGAGACAGAGATACAAAGGACGGTTGGAAATGACGCTATGTGTCTGTATTCTTGGAAGCGAGTCCACCACGACTGTATTGGAGGCAGAGAAAACGGTAGGTGGAAACGCTGGGCTGCAGAGGGGGCGGGGGAGTCTGTGTGTGTGTGTGTGTGTGTGTGTGTGTGTGTGGCGGAGTTGCTACTGACAAACGCCAGACGACCAGAAGTGACTATAAAAATTTTCATCTGTTGGTTGGGAGGAGGGAGAGAAAACGGGAGGCGGGGGGGGGGGGGGGGGTCGGTCCAATTTTTCTAATGACGCGATCATCATCTCTCGTGGTGGTGGGTGGTCGTCCTCGTCGTCTTCTTCGTCTTGTCCTGGTGTGTGTGTGTGTGTGTGCACACGAGAGGCTCCTGGTTCGAGCCCTGGGTGCAGAAAGACGCTGAGAGAGAGAGAGAGAGAGAGAGAGAGAGAGATGAAATGAACGAGACGGGGCGACCGACACGAGACATCAGATGTATTGGTTTGTGAGAAGGTTGCGGGTGATGGGGCGATGCTTAGCTTCCAGAGCAGAGGTTTCCAGCCTTTTCCAGTGGCGGGAGCAAGTGGTTTCGAGCGCTTTTGGTCGAGTGGTTTAATGGCGCAGTGGTTTTTAGCCTTTTTCCAGTGGCGCGTCACCGCACAGTCTTCCACTGTGTCAAAATCTCAACCTGAAAACAGTGAAGTACTTTTGAAATGAATCATACTCATGACACAGTGAAATGTTTTAAATGGATTGTACGTCATTCCGTAACATGAAACTGTATACAGATATCTCTCGACTTACGACCGGAACTTGTAAGACTTATTACTTACGACCGCAACTTGTACGACTTGCTACTTACGACCGTAGCTTCTAAGACGGCACCAAGTACCGTTTGGACAGCATAATGGTACTTGGACCCATTGGCGTTTGGTGTCACTAAACAACCACCTATAACAATACGACCTTTAGGCATGATGGTCATTCACTCTTTATAAAAGGTCAGGTCAAAGGCCAGGCAATCACATATCCCCCTCATGTGGATAAACGCTGACAAAAATTTGGAATTTTCGAACAATGCCCAGCACCCACCCCACCCCACCCCCTCCTTTTTTTTCCCTTTTTTTATATCAGAATATTTTGACAGCCCTGATATATTTGTATCTGTAAATGTGGTTAATGTATACTCGTATGGATATGTATACTACAGCGTGCACGGACTCGTATGCACATGTATAATGTATCACTGCGGACGTATGCGACCGTCATTCTTAATTAATTGATGCGTTCGGTCGGTGACGACCCGATTTTCGAATTGTCGTAGATACGGATCTGGAGGGGTAGTGGTGGTAGTAGTAGTAGTAGTAGTGGTAGGCTAGCCATTAGTCTGAGAGAGAGAGAGAGAGAGAGAGAGAGAGAGAGAGAGAGAGAGAGAGAGAGAGAGAGAGAGAGAGAGAGAGAAATCCTTTGTTAGCCTGTTCCGGTGCCCCACTTGGCCTGTTCTCGACCCTCAAGCCAAGCCATCTTCATCCCTAGCTTAATAGTTTTATTCCACCGTCGACCTCGTTCTTCACTCCCACAGCTGAGGTATTCTGCCCAGCCGGCTGTGGCCCTGTTTTGTCGGCCTAGGGAGGAGAGGTGGCGGCGTGTTGGTCCGTCGCCACGACCCGTTCGTTCTCCTCCCCGAGCTGAGCCACGTTCATCTATAATTCGACACGTTCTCATACCCCAGCTTACTCGATCTCCTCCACCGAGTCGACCAGTTCTATCCCCCCCCTTTCTCTCTCCTCCAGTTGGCCTGTTCTCGCCCCACCTTCCCCCCAAGCTGAGCTGTTCTCTCTCTCTCCGCTATTTAACTGACCAGGTCGGTCTCTCTCCGCCCCAACAGTTCACCTGTTCCTCGGTGTTCCCCAGCGTTCCTTAGGCCATAAAACAAGTGAGGGCGGGTGACTGATGCTCCGGGCTAGCTCGCCACCTGGCACGGCCAACACCTCCCTAACCCGCCCGCCCCTGACTTACGGTTATGGTGCTTACGATGACGCGCGTTAGGGGTCATAATGGCGCTGCACGTCACGCGGCTTATTCTCAACCGTCACGGGCCTCCCTCGGGGGGGTACCCACCCCCATAACCCCCCACCCCAAGTCCCCGCTCCCGTGTCCGAAAGTTGTAAAGTCAACAGTTTGTTCTTGCAGGTTTTATAGGGTTGATCAGTCATGGCGTTTTACCGAGGAATCGAACTCTGTCGCGGATCAAACACGTTCGCTTTGAGCAACTTTAGTTTAAGCGCGGCGGAGGTAAGGACCCCCCCGGTTGCTGGTAGCTGGCTGGATTCATTCCCCGGCGCCTCTGAGAGACGCAACCATTTTGACTGTATTGTTGCGCGCTTTTATATTTAGCTGTTTATGTACAGGTATTGTGGAGCGTGTCCTGCTGGAGGTGTATGGCTGGTCGGCCCGGAGTTTCGGCCAGTGAAGGGGTCGTCCAGGTAAACGCTGTGATATCTGTGGGGGTCCAGAAATTACAGTTGGTCGAGGAGGAGGAGGTGTGTGTGTGTGTGTGTGTGTGTGTGTGTATGAGGCCACCACCATAGTGTGTAGCGAGGGGCGGAGGTGACGCGGCGCTAGCAAGGGAGCTCCGGGCACATCAGATCGATGTGCAGGCACCCAGGCGGACCACTGTCAAACAAGGAGCAAACACAAACGCAACAACAACAACAACAAACTCTCCAAAACGCGGAATTTGGAAAAGTGAGAAGCTCTAAGTGGAACTCTGTTGGGTTAGGGTGACGTCATAACGGGCGATTACGCGCCTTTAAGGAGCGAGTCGCTACAGCGACTTGGATGGATTTCAGGAAAATTATATATATATATATATATATATATATATATATATATATATATATATATATATATATATATATATATATATATATATATTGTGTGTGTGTGTGTGTGTGTGTGTGCATCATGTGAGTGATGGAGTGTGCTATCCGAGGGTGTTGCAGGAGGCCTATTGGTGTTTCCATCTTCCTGGATGTTGTAGATGGTATGTTGGTGTTGTCAGTCCCACAAGTGTTGTAGAGGTGTGATGGTGTTGCTCACCGCTTGGGTGTTGTAGATGGTGTGATGGTGTTGCTAACCGCTTGGGTGTTGTAGATGGTCTGTTGGTGTTGTGACATCCCATGGGTGTTGTGGATGGCCTGATGGTGTTGCCAACGCTTGGGTGTTGTAGATGGTCTGACGGCGTTGCCAACCTTGTGAGTGTTGTAGACGGTCTGATGTTGCCAGCCCAGTGATTGTTGTTACTGGTTTATGGTGTTGCCAACTCCATGGCTGCTGTGCAAGCTTGGTTGGTGTATCCAGGTGAGTATATTCCCTGCACTGCTGCTGTTGTTCCACTGTAGATATTACACTTTGTAGATATGTGTTGTTGTTGTTGTTCGTCTGTAGATATTACACTTTGTAGATATATGTTGTTGTTGTTGTTCGTCTGTAGATATTACACTTTGTAGATATGTGTTGTTGTTGTTGTTCGTCTGTAGATATTACACTTTGTAGATATATGTTGTTGTTGTTGTTCGTCTGTAGATATTACACTTTGTAGATATATGTTGTTGTTGTTGTTCGTCTGTAGATATTACACTGTAGATATATGTTGTTGTTTTTCGTCTGTAGATATTACACTTTGTAGATATGTGTTGTTGTTGTTGTTCGTCTGTAGATATTACACTTTGTAGATATGTGTTGTTGTTCGTCTATACGTATTACACTTTACAGATATATGTTGTTGTTCGCGTGCAGGTATTACACTTTTCAGATATATGTATAATAGATACGAACACACAATGCCACAGAAGGTTTTGGTGTACACAAATGCAGTTCTAAGCAGAAGCGAGACTTTAACGCACTTAACGTTTTCTATGTCATCTCTGAAATCCAGATTGGTTTATGTAAATATTTCATTCTTTTTTTGTTTTGCTTCTTGAATCCTGACCACGTCGCGCACGACTTTTGAAAACGACGATACGGTAGTCGTTGCGCTACACGATACGACCCATTCATGGACTTGACGGTAAGACCCTTTGAGGACGTCGGGTACGACCCCCTTGGGCATGACGTCCTGGGCTCAGGCCTTTAACCAGATGATCAAGGGTCGGGTTTACCGAGGCCGGTCCATCATTACTTTAAAAAAAGGAGGAGGGAGGGTGAGGGAGAGGGGGACATCCCTCCCGTGGTCAAGTTCCGCGACACCGCGATCCAAGAGGTCAGTCAGCCACCTCGCAGGAAGGACGGGAGCCTCCAGACACACCCTTGTCTCCTCTCCCTTGACCTCCGGAATGGCTCGACGGTATAGCCAAAATATGGCCTATTATGTTAGGGTATATAACCTCATCGTGGGGAGGAGGGGGTATGACATTTACCTGTCGTTTGGCTGGTAAAGTCCTACTTGAGCGCTGGCCTCCGGGGCTATACAAGTGGGTCGGAAAGTCTCATTAATATATAACAGCCGGGCATAATACATACTCACCCACCCTCTCTCCCTCCCTCCGCCGCCTCCTCCTCCGCCGCCTCCCACTGAGATCGTAAGACATGTATATGTATTCGACGGTAACTTTGCCACGTAAAGTCCTAAGGCAACGTAACGTCCGGCGCAGCTAACCCTGCCAGATTCAATTTCCCTCCATTTCCCTCAGATTCTGAGAGAATTGAGACCTAGAGGAAAAATCCGGCCCCAAGTCCACGCCGCAGTTTGCCGCTTAGATTGCCGCCATTTTGTCTTAATGTCTGGCCCCAAGAACCAATCACGTGCTCGATTACCGTTCCAACGAGACAATCAGGCGAGTCCGTTTCCTTGAACAATTGGCTTCAGGGCGGGGATATAATCTGCTTATCCGGTCCAGATATGCTTGGATAAGGAGAATTAAGGTTAAATAATGGGGCCGACTGGCAGCCTGAGTGATGGAAATACGATGAACTCAAAATTAGCTCAGAAAATGGCTGAGTCTGCGACCTGTTTCTGTCGGCATAAGTCAGAGTTGAGGTGGTCGGGACGCAGTTACCTCCTCCGGCCGGTTCTGGGAGTCCGTGATTGTTTCCGCGCTCGCTCCTTATAGCCAATCAGAAAGACTTTATTGGTTTTCGCAGAATCTAATCTGTGTTACGGGCTCTTACTCCAGCAGTAACGAAGAGAGTGACCGTAGGTGATTCCAGACACTGCAGCCTGCAAGACTGGAACATATATCTCCTTGGGAGACTGGAACATATACTTCTCTGGAGGACAGGAGCATTACCTCTGGAAGACAGGAACATATACTTCTCCGGAGATCTGGAATGTATACTTCCCTGGAAGACTGGAACGTATACGTCTCTGGAAAGCTGGAACACATGCTTCTCTGGAAGACTCGAACATACGTCTCTGGAAAGCTATAACACATACTTCTCTGGAAAGCTGGAACATATACTTCTTTGGAAAGCTGGAACATATAGTTCTCTAGAAAGTTGGAGCATA
The DNA here is from genome assembly GCF_036320965.1 of Panulirus ornatus. NCBI lineage: Eukaryota > Metazoa > Arthropoda > Malacostraca > Decapoda > Palinuridae > Panulirus > Panulirus ornatus. Next base: position 25,870,353 of record NC_092280.1, on the reverse strand, counting down.
CACTTCGCTGTAAAGCTGGAACATAGTGGAACATATACTTCTCTGGAGGACTGAAACATATACTTCTCTGGAAGACTGGAACATATACTTCATTGGAAGGCTAGAATATATACCTCTGGAAGACTATATACCTTTGGATGGCTGAGAGCAGCCCAGGTCACGGCTATGTTTGACATATGAATTACCACATTACTCTTACAACAGAAACGTACTCTCAACACGTTACGCACAGGGAAATAATTTGCTGCGTGAGTGTACGGAGATTATGCTAAGCACTAGCCAACAGCAAGCAGACCCACTGGGTCCTTTCATGGCTGTTTGCGATTGCGGAAGATATCGGGAACAGTGGAAGATATCAGAAACAGTGGAAGATATCAGAAATAGTGGAAGATATCAGAAACAGTGGAAGATATCAGAAACAGTGGAAGATATCAGAAACAGTGGAAGATATCAGAAACAGTGGAAGATATCAAGAATAGTGGAAGATATGAGAGACTTGTGTGGTAAGGATAGAAAAGGAAACGGATGGCATCTGTAATCTTCAGTGATAAGTAAGGTGCAGCAAATGATGACAGTCGTGGACTTTGGGGAGGTGTTTGTCAAAGCCGTTCTTTCTTAAACGTACCGGTGTCTGTGGATCTGCTCTCAACTACCATTGTTGTTGGATCATTCCATATCATAACGTTCTTGTTGAGGAAAAAAAAAGATCTTGCCGTTGGGAGCCGTGAAATACGCTAATCTAGTAACTCACATTCTTTGTCTCTCAGATTGGTACCTATGTAATAATCGCAGAGGCGGAGGTAAATGATATAATGCATCAAACATGACGTGCGGTGAGCGCTACGCGCTAGTCTTGGTTTTTGGCATATATCGTCTTTATCCTCCTCTCTGTTCACCGTTTTGCTTCATATCATAAATGATTCAGGCTCCAGATAAAGTTGCTTCCCCCTAATTTCACTGATATGCCGCCAGATACTATGTGCTTGGCAATTAAGACCGGAAACCTTGTGAAGGGTTTGAACACTTGGTATTTGACACGTTACGTTTCTCTTGTGTTCCATAAGTTTGATGACGAGGTAGCCTTCATCTCGGGGCATACTGAATTACCTTCCGGGTTTGTTAAAAGCTTGCCGGGATTATATAGTTTATATATAAGCAATGTCGGAAAAAAGGGAGAAAAAAAAAATTGTTGCATGGAACTGTATGAGATTTGAATCTTTTCTTCATTAATGTGTACGTTATTCATCCCTGTGGGTGTGTACACATTATTAGACTCGCCCTTACTATGACTTTGTTGGAGCCTCCGTACACCCCCTTCTTCCCACCTCCTCCCGCTCTGGCTGCAGAGGTGGAGCCTCCGTACTCCCACCCTCGGCTCCAGCGATGGAACCTCCTTGCTCCACACTCAACCCCAGTGAAGGAGCCTATGTACACTACCTTACATTCTAGTGCTGGAGCCTTTAGAGTCCACCCTTAGTTACAATGATGGAGCTTACATACTCCACCCTTACCTGCGTTAGTGGAGCCTCCGTACTCCGCCTTCATATCCAGCGATGAAACCTCTGTACTCCACCCTCACCCTCCAGTAAAGGAAGGAGGAGGAGGAGGAGGAGCCTCCTGGCCCCCCTCTCCCTCCCTCTTTCTCCACAAGTACACCACAGCTTTACACACCCCTCCCCCCTTCCCAGCCGCCACCGCCGCACCTCTCTTCTCAAATTAAACTTGCCCAGCGGCACACTGGGGCGGTTGGGAATTCTTTAATGAAGAGCGGACGCCATCACTAATTAGACAAAGACTCCCGTTCCCGCGCGCGTCGAGTTTGAATTTTGAGGAGTAATTTGGAGCGGGGCTTTGGCCAGAGCGTCGCCCGTGTGTGTGTGTGTGTGTGTGTGTGAGTTCCGAAGCCTGGGTGTTGGATGACGGGATTTAGAAATATTGTTAACAGAATTCGGGACCTGAATTAGAATCTGCTCTCAAGACAAACTAATTGAAACCATGATATATATATATATATATATATATATATATATATATATATATATATATATATATATATATATATATATATATATATATATATATATATATGAGATATTTATCTATGATTTCGCCTGTTTAATGTAGAGGTAACTGAATACGAGACAGCGTCGTCATTCAGATATGTGTAAACTCAACGTTGGTGTGTGTGGTGGAGGCCTCCACTCCGCGTCGGGCAGGGGGCCCAGCCTCGCTTCGCCTCGCCTCGCGGGCTGCCATTGTCTTCGTCGTCGCTAAGCCAAACAATAAACGAGATTCCCAGGCTTCCGGCGTCCCGAAAGTTGCGAATCCCAGAAATCGTTGGGAGGTGTGTGTCTGTGTGTCTGTGTGTGGACACGGGTGGTAATTAGATAACTACCTCGGGTTGAATAATTAAGCAGTTATCTTCTATAATTGTAAGGAGAGTAGGACTGGTTAGGGGGGAGGAGGGAAGGAGAGGGGTGGGGGTATACAGTTATGTCCCAGACGATACACGTCCTTTGTGCCTTGGGGGGGGGGGGGGTTGGATTTAAGAAGGATGTGGTCGGATCGGTTGGCCTTTTTTTGGAAAATGGGAAGGAAAGAAATGTTCGACATTTTTTTTTCTTGTGATAAATGCGTTAATCCCTTGCGCGCGACGGTACGGACGTTCGGCATTACGATCATTGGGGAAGATGGTACGATTCTTGGGCTCGACGGTACGGTCGTTAAGCACGATGGTACGATCATTCAGCAAGACGGTACGGCCGTTAAGCACGATGGGACGATCGTTCAGCAAGACGGTACGGTCGTTAAGCACGATGGTACGATCGTTCAGCAAGACGGTACGGTCGTTAAGCACGATGGTACGATCGTTCAGCAAGACGATACGGTCGTTAAACACGATGGGACGATCGTTCAGCAAGACGGTACGGTCGTTAAGCAAGACGATACGATCCTTGGGCACGATGGTAGACTCTGGGTGTGACGACCTGTTCTTTGACCTGACCCCTCATTGGTTAGGTCATAGGTCGAACCCTCTCACCCGAGAGTCGTATCGTCGTGCTCAAGGATCGCACCGTCTTGCTCCAGGGGGGATGGGCCAGCGTCGGAATCAATAAAAATCTCTAGTAGCGAAACTCATGATGATTCAGAGGGGATTTACGCTCTTGACGTATGCTACACCTAGACCAGAGGCTGGTGGTGTCTTCTCACTCCCTCCCCTCCTTCAGCAGCCCATGACGCCCTTCCTCACATCACATTATCATTCACGTCTCAGCTGAACCTTGCTGCATCATCTCCCTCCCACCTCACCCCACCGCGTATCAGAGTAAGGCATGTCTACTCGGGCCGTCGTATTTCAAATCCGTTCTCAGCGAGGCAGGGGTTTTCGCGCAGTGTTACCCATCATTTGCTTTTTCCATCTGTGTCTTAGACGTCTCTCGTCGTGGGTATCCGGGGTGGAATCCCGACGCCAACAGGGGGGAGGGGGGGGTCTCCACCGTGGTGTGGAGGGTAGCTTAAATCAAAAGGAAGTACTGTGAGCATCTTTTCTAGGCCTTTGGTTTTCTGACGTCATGTATTTTCGTTACTATCAAGTCTTTCTCCTCCCTCAAGAGAGATCATTCTTCCATTCCCAGCCATCTTTATATCCTGTTATGCTTATATTCATCTATGGTACAATTCTTTTATGTACCGTGTTTACAACGGTTTAGCCATTCTTTACGCCTGCATTGCCCTACGGTACAGATCCGTACCGTTTTATCTGACACGTTAATCCTTGTACCATTGCGGTACTGTGGAACACTCCAGTGCGTTCTGTTAGGTTATGATGCATTAATTGTGCACACCAGACGCTCTACTGTGGCGTCGTGTGTCCTTCACTAGTCGGCCTCTCATGCCGGACGCCTCCCCACAACCACCCCCCCAGACACCGCTGTCAGTCCTCTTGACGTCAGCCGTGTTTTCTGATGTCAGCCGTGTTCCCTGGGTCCTCGCCAGCCTTCCCCGTGTATTGTTATACGTGATTATTTTCCACCTGCTCTTGATTTATGTTTCCAGTAAGAGGTGTTTGGTTGGCTGGCTGGCTGGCCAGCGAGTTCTTCGTCTGTGTTTCCAGGTCGGTTTTCGAGTCGAGTCCTTCGTTAATTTTCTCATCTCCATCTTCTCTTCTTCCTCTTTCCATCGTTCTCCATTTCCATTCATCTCTCCTTTCCTTTTAGTCCCTCCAGTTCTTTTCTCCTTCCGTCTCCACCATCCTGTTACACTTCCTCCCCCATTCCGTCTTGGACAACCATTCCCTTCCTCCCCTTCGCCATATTTGGCTTGTCTCCCCTACACCTTCCTCTGCTAACTTCCCCAGGTCTCCTCCTCAGTTCCTCCACCCATGATTATCTTCGCCCCTCCTCCTCCACCTACCATTCCCTCCCTCTTCCATGTTCGTCGTCCTCCTTCCAGGCCGTGTCCTCCCTTCTTGCTTCCACGGTCGTCATCGTCCGCTGCTCCTCCGTCTTTCCCACTCCCCAGGTTTTCTCTCCCGTCCTTCCTTCCTCTGGCCGCCCTCTCCCTCCCTGCCTTGTCTGGCAGGTCCATCCCGTCCCGTCCTGCGAGGCCACAGCTGCGCCGTCCATAACTCACGCCAGCGGCTCGGCTCCTGCGGGTCCACGGAGACCACCAGGAGCCCAGTCCAACCATTTCCATAAATTGTGTCAGCGGTCAGCGTAAGAGGGCGGCCTGGAACACATGGGCCGCGTGCATTTGTTAGATTGGTTTTCCAGACACCCCAACGCCTCCCAGTTTCGTGTCAGGAGGGTCGTATCTGGAATGACCCAATGGCTGCCGGTCCGAGGAATAAAAGAAAGAGGGTCTGGAAACGCGGAAAAGATGGGATTGTTTACATAAGGAGCAGATGATCCTCAAGGATTATTTATGACGACGGATTATTCTCATCCTCCCCCACCGCTGTGTTATGTAAACCTGTTGGTCTCTGGGATCTCTCGGCGACTCCAGGTTGCTGCCGGCCCTGGAACAACGTGAAGAGAGGGGCTTCGCGCGCCTGGAAGGGCACTCCAGTTTGCATAAAGATGAACTGTGCCGGAATTATTCCAGACGCTGGATGATTTCATATTCCGGCTTGGCGTCCGGAGTGTCGTGGATGGAACGCGCCGATACTTTCAGAATTCCGGCATCATGGAAAGAGGAGGAGAGGGTTTTGAGTGTTTGCTGGAGAGAGTGGCTGTGAGGGATGTGGCGCGGGTACTGCGTCTGTCTCCCTCTCTCTCCCACTCTCATCCAGCCCGTGTCGTAGGCTCGTGGTGTACTGCGAGGAGGGCAGACGGACAGGGAGGGTTTTAAGCTCGGATCTCTCAAGTTAGGCCACCGTTGTGTGTAACTGTGACTTAGTAGATGTAAACGTTCCCAAGTGTTACCTTGGGAGGAGTTAATGGGTTGAAGGAGTGCGGCATCTTATGCAGAGTCGTGGCTGTTACGCTGTGTGAGACTAGGCAACTTGAAATGCGATGGGCTGAAGAAGGGAGAGGCCGTTGAGAAGGATAGAGGCGAAGCAGCAGCCAACAGCGGAGGCAGGAGGGAGCAGACGGACGACTTGAGGCAAGCGGTAACCTTTCCGCCGCTGCTGGACACACACACACACACACACACACACACACACACAGAGGACGACTTGGGAGGCATAATGATTTATATAACGTGGATCAGGTCGGTGCGAACACATGTACACGAGAGACGGGTCGAAGCTGGTGCCGTGCCGCTGTGGAGATGGTGGGTAATTTATGCTGTGGGATGGTAACTCCGCTGTGAATATGGGGAGTTGGTGGAGTTGCGTAGGTGTTGATGGGGTGGAAGGCCAGTACCACAGGTGTTGATGGGGTGGAAGGCCAGTACCACAGGTGTTGATGGGGTGGAAGGCCAGTACCACAGGTGTTGATGGGGTGGAAGGCCAGTACCACAGGTGTTGATGGGGTGGAAGGCCAGTGCCACAGGTATTGATGGGTTAGAAAGGCCAGTGCCACAGGTGTTGATGGGGTAGAGAGGCCAGTACCACAGGTGTTGATGGGGTGGAAGGCCAGTACCACAGGTGTTGATGGGGTAGAAAGGCAGTGCCACAGGTGTTGATGATGGGAGAGAAGCGTAGGGCTACAAATGTTGACAGGATTTTGTTGTGAATATAGAAAATTGTTAGCGATGTTGTTGAGCGGTAGACGATACAGGTGGCAAATTGATGATCACTAAGATATTTAAGAGTTGATGTACACTTCGCTTTTACAGAGATGGGTGGTTTGTCGATGCAGGGAAGACTGCAATGTATATATATATATATATATATATATATATATATATATATATATATATATATATATATATATATATATATATATATATATTCTTTTTTGCGCACAGGGAAAATCCATGTATATGCCGACGGTGGGGTGAGGGTTGAGTGCTGGCGATTGATGGCAAGGAGGTCATTGATGATTTGAAGGACGTGTGAGGCCCCGAGGTTGACAAGGAAGGGTTACAGACGATACATGAATGATGAGTTGAAAAAGAAATATTGATGGTGCCGTGTTCATCAATTGAGACAATAGCCAGTGGGTGACCGATGGGTTGATGAGTTGACGACAAATTTGATGTGAGTTGAGGGACGAATGATGCTGAGATGAGGTGTGGTTGAGATTGAATAAAAATGATGATGGTATACTTTGAATAGGTGCCATTAGATGAATGGTGGGGTGTTTTGTGAGCAATGGGAAATAGGGATTGATGGATTGCGAGTTGCGGGACGTAATGGGCGAACTGCTGTTTGAAAGGCGTCGGTGGATGAGAGAGTAGTGGAGATAGAAGGTAGATGAATTGCGAGTCGAGGTGTGATTGAAGGTTGGATAATGATGATGGAGTTGGTAGAGGTAATGGCTGATTTGACGTCGAATTAGTAGTTAAGCGCCGTGTGTTTGGCAGTGACAGGATGGTTGAGGATAGAGTAGTGATGAAAAGTGGATGGTGTAGAATAGATTAATGATGAATAGTGGACAGTGAAGAATGGATTAATGATGAATAGTGGACAGTGAAGAATGGATTAATGATGAATAGTGGACAATGAAAAATGGATAGCGGACACCGAAGATTGGATTAATGATGAATAGTGGACAGTGAAGAATGGATTAATGATGAATAGTGAACAATGACGAATGAATTAATGATGAATAATGGACAGTGAAGAATGGATTAATGATGAATAGTGAATTATAGAATGTAGATCAATGATGAATAGTGTATATAGTAGTGTAAAGGAAGCAAAATAGGTAGTTAGTGATGGAAATAGGCCTCTTATTGATAGCAAATGGTAATGGAAAATACGTGTACTCTGAGTTATGAGAACAGTATGAATTGGAAACGTGTAATTGGGTAATGCAGGTAAATGGATGATAGCGAGACGCGATTAATTTGCGAGAATGGATGGTGTCAAGTCGCATGTTGTGAACGATGGTTGTAGGGTGAGGAAGAGGAGGGGTTGTTGGCGGTTGTCGATGGTTGTAGGCTGAGGAAGAAGAGGGGTTGTGCGCGGTTGTCGATGGTTGTAGGCTGAGGAAGAAGAGGGGCTGTGGGCGGTTGTCGATGGTTGTAGGCTGAGGAAGAAGAGGGGTTGTGGGCGGTTGTCGATGGTTGTAGAGTGAGGAAGAAGAGGGGTTGTGGGCGGTTGTCGATGGTTGTAGGGTGAGGAAGAAGAGGGGTTGTGGGCGGTTGTCGATGGTTGTAGGGTGAGGAAGAAGAGGGGTTGTGTGGGCGGTTGTCGATGGTTGTAGGGTGAGGAAGAAGAGGGGTTGTGTGGGCGGTTGTCTACACTGGACAGAGATGGTCAGCGTGATTGGGAGTGGTGAAAATCAGGAAAGCGTCGAAGCCAATGATTGAAATATAGAAATACCGACGCAGTGAAGCAGATGATGATTGACTCGTGGTGGGGCAAATAATGTTGGACGGCATGAATAAAGGAATTATCTAATGAAAATACATTTATGATAAAGGAACTTTGTAATACATTGGGCGGTAGTCGAGGAAGGGGGGGTGATTAGCGAAGGAGGTAGGGGAGTAGTGGATTGTTAGCTGGGGAGGTGATGAACAATGGGAGTGGATTATAGTGTTGGGTGGGGTGGGGTGGAAGGGAGGAGGGTGGAGTGGTTGGAGGAGGAGTGGAGTGGAGGAGGGTGTAGGGAGTGAGGCAGGTGACGCGGGCACGACACTAATATGGATGAATGTGCCACACTGGAGTCCAGGGCGCTCTCTTGATTACCTTCCCCTGGCCCTCCTGAGGCCTCAGACCCGACCCGCCCCGCACCACACCAGACACTCACGCTGGACACTGTTCCTCCTCCTCCTCCTCCTCCTGCCCTTTGTTTTCCAACCGCCGCCTCTCTCTCTCTCTCTCTCTCTCTCTCTCTCTCTCTCTCTCTCTCTCTCTCTCTCTCTCTCTCTCTCTCTCTCTCTCTCTCTCTCTCTCTCTCTCTCTCTCTCTCTTTTCATCCAGGGCGGTCCAGGCCAGTCCAGGGGTCGGGCAGAAGGCCTCGGCCGTGCCTGGAAGAGAACGACGAAGGATTTAGTCAGGTCAAGTCTTAGGCCGGGGGGCTGGGGGTACAGGCGACGGTGATTGGTGGAGTAGGACGGAGGAGACGATGGTTGGTGGTGGGCGCTACCAGGATGTAGGAGACGGTAGAAGACGTAATATTATTGTGTGTCGCGTGATACGCTGGATAGCTTATGATGGCGAACCGTAATATTGTTACTGTGATTACATATATATATATATATATATATATATATATATATATATATATATATATATATATATATATATATATATATCCACGCGGTGTGGACACTCATCCAGAACACAACATGACCAGCATGATAACACGTCCCGGTTCCCCCACGCAGGCGTGACGTATAAGATGATAGTAAGTGAAAGAGGGAATGAACACGTTGATGAGGAAGAATATATGTGAGAGAAGACGAATATATCAAATGAGGAAGAGAGAGAGAGAGAGAGAGAGAGAGAGAGAGAGAGACAGAGAGAGAGAGAATGGTGGTGGGTCTTGGTTGAGCACATCACCCGCGGGGTTCCTCAAGGAGGCAGAGACCGCCTCGTCACCTGCATAGTTTCCGCGGGGCCTCCGCTGCTGTTCCTTCCCACTCCTGATGTGTCGGGGAGGAGAGCACCGCTGCTCTGCCTCACGCTGGTGGGAGCCGCCCCTCTCAACGCTCCCTCACTCTCACTACCGTCACGCTGGTGGGAGCCGCCCCTCTCAACGCTCCCTCACTCTCACTACCGTCACGCTGGTGGGAGCCGCCCCTCTCAACGCTCCCTCACTCTCACTACCGTCACGCTGGTGGGAGCCGCCCCTCTCAACGCTCCCTCACTCTCACTACCGTCACGCTGGTGCTCGCCGCCCCTCTCAACGCTCCCTCACTCTCACTACCGTCACGCTGGTGGGAGCCGCCCCTCTCAACACTCCCTCACTCTCACTACCGTCACGCTGGTGCTCGCCGCCCCTCTCAACGCTCCCTCACTCTCACTACCGTCACGCTGGTGGGAGCCGCCCCTCTCAACACTCCCTCACTCTCACTACCGTCACGCTGGTGGGAGCCGCCCCTCTCAACGCTCCCTCACTCTCATTACCGTCACGCTGGTGGGAGCCGCCCCTCTCAACGCTCCCTCACTCTCACTACCGTCACGCTGGTGGGAGCCGCCCCTCTCAACGCTCCCTCACTCTCACTACCGTCACGCTGGTGGGAGCTGTGTCCATAATAGATACTTTTCCCGTAGATAAGGATATCTATCGCTATCTCTCTCAAAGGGATCGAGTTAGCCTAGGTTCGAATCCCGGTCCACAGTTAATCCAGCTGTTCATCCTTCCCTCGGGGCTTGTCGATAAAATGGGTATTTTTCTAAGGCTAGGATATATATATATATATATATATATATATATATATATATATATATATATATATATATATATACTTAATGAAATGGCCTTAATTAGAGCTTCAGTTGCCCGCGCCGTCTCAGCTAACATAAAGGTTTCAACCCAAGGGTAAATTTCTCTACACGAGCTCCCGCCGAAACTACACGGATGGACAAACGCCAGTCTAAAAATGCCGACATGCACAAGCGAAAAAAAAAAATTAAAGATTTGCTTCGACGTTAATGGTGTGTGATCACCATACATTCTGATAGTAGGAATCATCATCTGTGGCTTTTCAAAATTCGTGTTCTTTTTTGGATTTGGGTTTAAGATTAGGGTCGGAACCATCTGTATAAAGTCCTGAGTGTTTCCAAGCAAGGAATATGACCGCCTATTTTGAGGTTAATCCTCTTTAGAAAGAAGAGGAAGCGCTGCGGTAAATACTGGACTGGTTAAAGAATAAGGAAAAGAGTTAGAAGGACGGAACATAATGGTAACAATGCACGTTAGAGTCGAGACGTGGTGTAAATCCCTCGTTATGTCAGCCTTGTTGAGTTGTACGTGCCTGAACACATCAGGTAATTTATCTAAGTAAGCCAACTAAAATGCTAATGACTGATCGTGAATTAAAGTAATTTTATGATAACAGAAAAAAACTAATCCACCGAATTCGTCCTATGGTAAAGAAATGCGTTTTATCAATGGGAAATATACTATTAGTACGGTATTGGGTATATTATTTTTGTATATAGATAATAAGCCGTTTGAACTTGACCATACGACCCTTAGAGGTCAGGTCAGAGGCTGGGCTGTTATACCCAAGGGTCGTACCATCGTGACCGATGGTCGAAGTGGTGTTCCTTAATGGTCAGGTCAGAGAAGGGTCTTGCTCAAGTGACGTAGCGATCACTGAGGGTCAAGGTGAGGGCCAGGTCGTCATACATTGGTTGTAACCGTCGTGTTCAAGGCTCGTAACGACCCTTAAGGGTCAAGCCGAAGGCTAGGCCACACTGTACCCAAGGGTCGTACCGTCGTGCCATGCGCAACGGTTAATTACAATGCTCTGAATTTCTGTATATCTTCCTTGTAAGAAAGTATTGCATGTAATTCTAACATAATTCTCAATATAATCGAGACTTACGAGGAATAGACTCTAGTCAAGTTATATTTAGATTACCTTCATCATAACATTTATATTTTCTATTATTATTAAGGTGTAATTAGCCAGTTTATATAGATGTGAGACATAGAAGCGAAATGTATATTCCCTTTGGCTTGAGGAAAAATATTTGGTAAAATCCAAAATCGTCTGCATAGGCCCAAGGCACGACGTATTTAAAACTACCGACATTACAGCGCTGTAATCCAATTTTGCCCGGAAAAATTACTGAAACATAAAAGCTAGCGTTTTACTGCATAGCCCCAGAACCATTTTCACGGGGGGGCGCCCCTGCAGCTTCAAGGTTGTGTGCTACAGTAAGCTGCAGGGAAAGTGTTGGACTCCTCTGGAGCGATGATGAGTTCCTCGAACGAGGTCTGTTCTGTACTCCTTTTCGTCCACTGACGTGAACACAGCCTCGCCGAAGGTGGTAACACCCGCGGGAAACACCCGCCACTTTCCTCCGCCTGACACCACACCAGCAGACCGACCACCAGTGTTACCTGGGATGTGTCACACCAGCAGACCGACCACCAGTGTTACCTGGGATGTGTCACACCACCAGACCGACCACCAGTGTTACCTGGGATGTGTCACACCAGCAGACCGACCACCAGTGTTACCTGGGATGTGTCACACCAGCAGACCGACCACCAGTGTTACCTGGGATGTGTCACACCAGTAGACCGACCACCAGTGTTACCTGGGATGTGTCACACCAGCAGACCGACCACCAGTGTTACCTGGGATGTGTCACACCACCAGACCGACCACCAGTGTTACCTGGGATGTGTCACACCACCAGACCGACCACCAGTGTTACCTGGGATGTGTCACAGGACGCGACACCCAGCCTGCAACACACACACGCTAGCGTCCAGTTGTGTTGCGGCTGACGGCCAGGTAGCTTATCGCAAAGAAAATTGGTCAACGATGAAAATGAGTGAAAAATGAGATTCATGAGAACGACGGGACGACCTCCTTGGGCACGGCGGTACGACTTCTTTTGGGCGCGACGCACGACCCCTTGGGTCTGATGGACCCGGCCCACGGCCTGCCTTTAAGGGTATGATGGCCGCGTCGTCCTACCAGTGAGTCGTAGAGTCGTGCTCCCTGGGGTCGTACGGTCGTGCTCCCTGGGGTCGTACGGGCGAGACTCAGGGAGCATAAAGAGACGCTACAAGAGGATCTGCGAGGGAGAACTGACCAACAGGTTTGTGATCCAGCTGGTGGAGTGTGGTGGTGTTGGAGGGGGCGGTGTTGGAGACGGCCGTGTTGGAGGTGGCTGTGGTAGAGGCCGGCATGTTGGAGACGGGTTGGTGGAGGGCCTTGGAGTTGTTGGAGCTGCCGCCACCTCCACCGCCGGCGTTGGAGGCCGATTTGCTCTCAGCCTGTTGGAGGAAGAGACAGTGCAATAATTATTCCTGATATATTGTTACGAAATGTTATATGACTGCCTGTAGTGTCACGAAATGTTATATGACTGCCTATAGTGTCACGAAATGCTATATGACTGCCTATAGTGTCACGAAATGTTATGTGACTGCCTATAGTGTCACGAATTGTTGTATGACTGCTTACAGTGTCACGAAATGTTATTTGACTGCCAATAATGTCAGGAAATGCTATATGACTGCCTATAGTGTCACGAAATGGTATAAGACTGCCTATAGTGTCACGAAATGGTATAAGACTGCCTATAGTGTCACGGAATGGTATAAGACTGCCTATAGTGTCATGAAATGGCATACAACCATGCAGCGTCACCAATTATTAAACGACTGCAGATAATGTCTCAGGGTTTTATGAGTGAATATAACGTCACAGAATAATCATATGACCATATTTTAATAACGAAGTGACGTGCAAGCCCGTAGAGTGCCAGGATATCACATATAATTGCACACATTGATGTATACATGTGTTAGTGGTGTGCTGGTTGCAGGTTGCGGGAGTTTTCTCGTCTCTCTCTCCCTCTCCCTCATGCATTTTGAGGTGTGTGTTGGGGGGCGAGAAGGGGTTGGTGTAAATATGCGGGCGGATGATCGACGTAGATCTGGAGGTGATGGGGATTGTGTGATGGTACGGGAGAGAGAGTGGGGTGAGGGAGGGGGGGTTGGTAGTGACGTCATTGTGAGATAGTGACGTCAGTGAGGTGTGATGACCCGGGTGTGACGTCGTGTTATGAGGGCAGAGCATAAGTCACGAGATGTGTGTCATGGTGACGAACGTGACGCGGAGGTGATTTTTTGATGAGTTGATTGCACTGTGTTGATATTGGGATGGTTAAGAGTATGGGTTGATGAGGCACTTTGCGGTGCTAACCTTGGGTCCGCCTGCGGCGCCGCCGGCAGCGGCGGTGTTTGGACTTGCGGCCGAGTTCGCCGCCGTGTTTGTGGAGCCGTTGTTGTTCTCGTTGTTGTTGTTGTTGTTGGCTGAGGTCTGCTGTTGTTGTTGCTGCTGCTGCTGCTGCTGCTGAGCCTTCTGCTGCGCCAGCCGCTCCTGCTTGCGGAACTTGGCCCGCCTGTTCTGGAACCACACCTGTAAGGAGGGAAGAGAAGGGAAGTTCTAGTGAACATTGTCGTCAAATTGGTTCCAGACCTTATGTGAGTGTAGGGCAGTGTGGATCTGGAGAGGGCGTTCTGCGTCCAGCCTTGCACGGACGGGTTCTCTGTCTGTCTGCCGACGCCCAGCGGAGACGGTAGAGCGTGTGTCTTAGCGTTGTACAGACGGGGCTCTCTCTGGCTGTTGCAGGCGCCTGCGGGCCAACGAAGAGAGCAGAGCGTGTCTTTCTACACACCAGTGCACACTGGAGGTATGGTTAGTGCAGAGAGAGCACCGAAATTGTCAGAAGTCGTATGACAGACAGCAGAGGATGTTGAGAGAGAAGGCGGCCCAACGAGGTGTAAGACTCGCCCTCCGTACAGAACAGACAGGTAATTACAGACGGTAAAGGAAGGCCCCAGACGCGAGTATTATCTGTATTTAGTAGGAAATAAACTGCGGGAATATGTGTGTACGTATGAGAAAAAGAGAGAGACTTGGGAGTGGACATTGTGCCTAACCAGTCACCAGAGTCCAATCTTCTAAGAAGTCAACGGCGACCAACTGTCTCTTAGCAAGTGTTGGCGGCGTAGCATTCAAGTGTATGGAGAGGGAAGTGCTGACCAAGGTGTACATGTCTCCTGCATGAGGCCAGAATTAGAATTTGCTTCTCAGGATTGGCCACCGCGCTTTGAAATGGCTCAAAGAAACGATAGAGAAGGTCCAGAGGAGGGCAGTAAAGGTGACGACAAAATTGAAATATCTTGAGTTACAGGAAAGAGTTAGAGGTCTTGAATTTGTCCATGGAAAAAAAAAGGGAGGAGTAAGTTGTGATTTGAACACAACCTTGTATGAGTGACTAGCTAAACCATTTCTTTGCAGTGATTAGTTTGAATAACGCTCCTACAGTGAACCGGTTTAAAGTCACTGTGGGATCGATTAAACCGTGTTACCACAGCGACTCGTTAAACCGTATACCCATAGCGACTCGTTAAACCACCACAACCGCACTTCGATATAAAACCCATCTCGCAGTGCAGCGCCCCCCCACCCCCCGAATATTTGCGAAAACAATAAGAATATTCTGAAAACACACGCGGACGACGCTCATCATAAACAAACAATATTTCCGCAGAAAAGTTCAGGAATTATTCCCTAAAGTTGTTAATGAACTCTTGGTTATTACAGAGAGATATAGACACACACACACACACGCACGCGCGCGCCCGCCCGCCCGCGCGACCCCACAACATCATTATTATTATCATTATCATTTCGAGCTTGTTTGCAGATGATGCCGTCCAGGTTGACTAGAAAACTCCGCCTCCCTTTTTCTTGCCGCGTGAAAATCACAATTGCGCCAGAGAGTCGTGTCGGTCGGACGGACGGACGGAGGCCGCACGCACGCACGCACGCACGCACGCACGCACGCACGCACGCACGCACGCACGCACGCACGCACACACACACACACACACACACACACACACACACACACACACACACACACACACACACACACACACGGAGGCCTTTTCTGTAATCGCCGTGCCTGATGATTAACACTAGCCACAAAAGAAGGAGAATGATTGGCCGATTAGCTGATTAGATCAATCAGTGAGGGGGGGAGAGGAGGGGAATACGAAGGATTGAGTTACCTCGAGGAAAAAACCTCGCCGGACAGAAGTCTGGCTTCTGCTTTTGTGTTCTTTTCCGTCAGGAGATTTCCTTGGATGTCGTGAAATCCCATTCAAAAGTTGCTTATTTCTGCCCAGAGTTTTCCTCTACAAATTATATTAGTTGTATTTTGTGATTACTAGTAATTAGATTGTCACCTCTGGCTGCTGCTCTCTGTGGGGTTGGGAGGTTGGAGAGGGGTCGGGGGTTGTCAGTATGAGAACTTAATGAGTGCCACAAGGTGGGGTTGGGGGGTTGTTGGAGGAGGAGAGGATGGGGTGGGGGTTTCACTGACCACGAGTTCATGCGTGTGTCCGGAGAGTCGCTCCCGCGAGCTGGTTCGCTTTGCGACGCGCCGCCTCATTAAGCCATATTTCTTTCTTCCTCGTTTTCTTCACTAGGATTCCCATTCTTTTCCCTCAGACGTGTATATATATATATATATATATATATATATATATATATATATATATATATATATGTAAGTCCTTCCGTCCGTCCGTCCGTAGGCCAGAGAAATAAGAAAAAAATGGCTGGGAAAGTAAAAGTAAGAAGCCATTTTGGATATTTCCGCCTCATGAAACGAAGCTGCTTCGCCCGGTGTGTACCGCTTGCTTCGTCCGCCCGCAAGGAGTTCACTCGAAGGCGCGGAGGTCGATGTTTACAGTCGCAACAACGACCTCTGGATTCCCATTGACTTGTCGTTACACTCAAGTGTATCCATCCACTTGCCAGAGGAGGCTGCTGCTGCTCCTCCTCCTCCTTCTCGACCTACATTTTTTAATATATTATTATTATCATTATTATTATTATTATTATTATTATTATTATTATTATCATTACTTTTTGTCGTCTTATGTCGTCTGTCTCCTTCAAGCGCGTTCCTCCACCTTCAGGTCAATACCTCTTTCTCAGTACTTGGTCAAAAAAAAAAAAAAACTCGTCGAAAACTTCTCGTGAATAGGTACTCTCTCTCTCTCTCTCTCTCTCTCTCTCTCTCTCTCTCTCTCTCTCTCTCTCTCTCTCTCTCTCTCTCTCTCTCTCTCTCTCTCTCACCAGACTCAGTCTGTCTCACTGTCTCCACAACCGTCCCTCACGCTGTCAGTGGCCAAGTACTACCTCCTCCTTCTGCCCTAGACGCCATCCCAAACTACTACTCACTACTCTCTCTCTCTCTCTCTCTCTCTCTCTCTCTCTCTCTCTCTCTCTCTCTCTCTCTCTCTCTCTCTCTCTCTCTCCGACCTAGACACACACACACACACACACACACACACACACACACACACACACACACTCTCTCTCTCTCTCTCTCTCTCTCTCTCTCTCTCTCTCTCTCTCTCTCTCTCTCTCTCTCTCTCTCTCTCTCTCTCTCTTTTGCCCTGAATTATGCAGGCGACCGCGGCAGAAGAAAAAGTCGGTTTTATTTGGCTTGCTTTACGACGCTGTTAAGGGCCCGACTCGGCTACAGGCCTGGGGGGGAGGGGGTGGGGACCGAGTTACTGCTGCCTCCAGCCTCCTCCCTTCCCCCCTCCCCCTCCACCACCCGACCATCCCAACCCCGGCCACAGTGGTGGAGGGAAGAGGGAGGGATGTGTGTGAAGGGGGGCTGGTTTCTACACCCCCATGGATAGATAGAGGAGGTTATTGGATAGAGCCAGGCCAGGCCGGTGATGGGAGATGGGATAGATAACGCAAGGGGTCGGGATCGGGGATGGATAAAGATGGGTCGGTCCTCGCCATAAGGGTGCTGGGAGCTGGGGTCAGCGAGGATAGGTGCTGGCCTGAAGGGAGCTAGAACCCCGTGAGGCTAGGGATACGGATCTGGGGCAGGAAAGGCCACTTCCTGGGAGCTGGGACAAGAGACCCGATGCCCTGGGAGCTGGGACGGATGAGGCTTGTAGGTCCAGGGAGCTGAGACACGGGATCTAGGACTGATGAGGCGTGCCTTAGGAGCTAGAACAGACGAGACATGTCCCAGGAGGGCCAGGCGGAGAAAGAACGCAAAGAGCGAGTTTCAACCTATTGAATAGCCTCCACAACAAACGTACGTTGAGAGGTTGCGGTACTTCATCGCTTAAGGCTTAGAACACCTCCTCACAAGACGATCTGATTCGGCACGTTGCTCCGGCACGCCAGTGTGCCTTCAAGGTGGTGCATAGAAGCGCTCCGGCACGCTAATGTGCCTTCAAGGTGGTGCAAAGAAGCCTCGGGGTTCATTCATTTAATGCCTCGATAGCAGCATCGACTTGGCTCTCACGCGGACGGCCGCTTAAGTCTACGGTAGCCACGACCCGCGTTTGATTATCATTAAGTCGCCTGCTGTCAAGCCAAGCTGTTCATCCCTCCCTAAGGGGTCTGGTCGTTGGAGGATCGGGTACCTGGCTAGGGTATGTAAATGTATAATTCGTTAAGTGTGGTGGTCTAGATTGGGGACTAAATATTGAGTTACCCTTTTACCGTCTCAGTTAGTACCACATGTAAAATGAAATGGTATTTTTCATCCGTATTGGACAAATTACGTGGAATTAGCGTATGAGAGTGTTCAATTGGTTGTTCGCTGTTGTTATAATGATTTACGTTCTTGCGGAAAGGCATGGCACGGATGTGTGGGCTTTGTTCCATTACCGCCAGAAGCATTGAATGTGGATGGAAGATTACAGTAATTATTCGCCATGTAAAAATGTCTCTACATAAAAGATAAAGTCCCAGAGGTTATTATATCAGTTGATCCAGTTACAGTGGTCGATTTTTCGTCGCGTGGAAAAAGCTGTTTCCATGATCATCATCATTCGTGTAAGTTGCCAGCCACTCCGGTCCCGCCACGTGTGACGGCAAGTGTGTGTGTGCCTCAGTCAACGGCGGAGTGGCGGCACGTGCAGCACTACGTCTGCACCAGTCAACAAAGGAGTTGGGTGAGGAGGAGGAGGAGGAGGAGATGGTGTGTTGGTGCGTCTCCCTCCGGCCGGCTTAACCAGGACCCACCCTCCCCCTAAGGACGGTTAGCCTCACTGTAAGCTTCTTTATTCATAAAGTTCCGACATTACTCACTGGTGCAGATGATACCAGTCAGCCGCCCAGGGCGGGCGGCAGGACCCACCAACCTGTCGGGGCCTCGTGTGGTGAGGGGCATTGAAGCGTCGTGTTGTGCAGCGAGGGGGAGCCTTCCTCTTCCTCCTTCTCCTCCTCCTCCTCCTCCTCCTCTTCATCCTCGTGGTGGCGGCGGTGCTTCTCTTCCTCCACCTGCCGCTGGAGCGTGTGTGTGTGTGTGTGTGTGTGTGTGTGTGTGTGTGTGTGTGTGTGTGTGTGTGTGTGTGTGTGTAGTGCCGCTGGAGCGTGGTGAGCGCCGGCCGGTAGGTGTCCGGGCCTCGCCCCCCGGCAGTGTCTCAAACTCGCTCTGTTACCCTCCGTTTCAGCTGCTGGTTCATCTAGCCCACACCTCCTCCTTCACCATCGCCTTCTTCAGGAGAACCCTGAGGGACTGGCCGGGGGAGGGAGGGGTCGGCGAGACATTACCAGCGTCACCAGCTTGGCCAGTGGTTTAGTTTACAGTCGTCATGTTGTGGGGGATAAGTTGTGTGACGACCGCCGAGGGAGGCCAGTGGAGCTGGCTCCCCGAGGTGAACCAAGAGGCTGCCAGGATCAGAGGGCGTGTCGACCAGGCTCATCCAACAACACACACACACACATGTTTTTCTTTCCACCACAGTCGTGGGTTCTGTGACCAGACCTCTCTTATCTCTTATCTCTCACCACCATACATACACACACGCGTCCATTACTCCCGTAGTGACTTCTTCCCCACACTACCCCCTACTAAAACGGCGTCACCCCTTCGCTCCTACACTACCCCTTACCACACAGCGCCAGACCCTCTCGCTCCCACACACATCTACCCACACAGCACCACCCCACCTCGCTCTCACTCCACCCCTCCCTCCACAACCATCACATCCACAGTGCCTCCTCAACTCTCACTTCACTCTCCCTCCACTACAGTGTATATATTCACGGTCTCACAGCCACATTTACCAACTGAACGGCCTCACAAACACACTCTATCCTTATTTCCCTCCGCCACTTCCACACTGTAGCCACCCGTGTCCTCCCTCACCAGCACCACACTTGCACACAATATCATCCACATCTGCTCTCCTCATGCCGTAACCTGTGGTCACATTTACACCAGCAGGCAGTATGTGGGTGTGTGTGTGTGTGTGTGTGTGTGGGTGGGGATGGGGGATTCCCGTCCCCCCCTCTCTCTCTCTCTCTCTCTCTCTCTCTCTCTCTCTCTCTCTCTCTCTCTCTCTCTCTCTCTCTCTCTCTCTTTCTATGTGTAACGTCAGGAGCCGCAGCCACACATCTCGCCACATCTCACCACACACACACACTTTTCCACAGACAGACACCCCCTACCTACCCCACCCCTTCCCTTCCAAGACTTAAAGAATGAAGATCTGTGAGGTTCGCTGTGGTTCAAGCCCTCTGCCCTCCCCCATCACACACACACACACACACACACACACACACACACACACACACACACACATACATACATATATATACCCTACCCCCGCACACAGGCTTCATATATACCTCTGTTCTTGGAGAGGCTTTTCCCGAAGCCTTGCAACGCGTAATCCCTAAATGCCTCGAATCTCTGATCCTTTCAATCTCGGAGGCAACTCATATCTAACTTTTAATCCAATCTGCCACAGAGCCCAAAGGGTTGATAATTATGTCTTAAGACTCAACAGCTCCTCCTCTCCTCTCCTCCTCCTCCTCCTCCTCCTCCTCCTCCTCCTCCTCCTCCTCCTCCTCCTCCGCCTCCGTCTGCCTCCCCAGAGCAGCCCCGTGTTCCCCACTGGGGTCGTAAGGCATTAAAAATATCGATCGTTTCACACGAAGTCGTTCATTGTTAGGAAGAAGGGAAAGCATTATCACTGTGGGGGTAATATATTGCGTCGTGTTCTTCCCTACGTACCTCACCTCCCTGGGCACGAAGGTAGGTACGACCCTTTTGTATGATGGCATAGCCTTTATAACGACCCCTCAACTACAGGTCGTACCCTCATACTCAAGGGGTCGTACCGTCGTTCTGTAGGAGTTATTAAGCCTTCATTCTGACCCTTAAGGTCGCCCCCTCATACTCCAGGGTCATATCTTCGTTCTCTAGGTGTTGCTTAGCCTTTATCCTGACCCTTAAGTAAGGGTCGTTCCCTCGTACACAAGGATTGTCCGGTCATTCTTTAGGGGTTGTTAACCTTTATCTTGACCCTTATTAAAGGCCGTTCCCTCGTATTCAAGGGTCGTCCCGTCGTTCTGTAGGAACTATTAACCCTTTATCCTGACCCTTAACTATGAAGGTCGCACCCTCGTACTCCGGGTCGTACCGTCTATCTCTACCGGTTATTAGCCTTTATCCTGAGCCTTAACTAATGGTCGTACCCCTTACTCATGGGTCGTTCTGAGGTCGAGTTAGCACCCATTCTTACTCATGGGTCGCGCCTTCGTTCTGAAGGAGTTGATACTTCACACAGGAGACGGATGCATCATTACACCATCTCCTAAGCTCTCAGGATTGATTCCATGTGTCATACACAGTACAGGATTGTATTGACCTGAAGAACTCCAGACAAAGTACAGGATTGCATTGACCTGAAGAACTCCAGACAACGTAACACGTACGAGACGGTGGCTTGTGTTATCCCTTGTGAATGTTGACCCTTCCAGAGAAAAAAAAAAAATAGATAGTCTAAAAGTGATATCAGCTGACACAATATGCTAACTGATTCCGTTTTATTAGGTGGTCAAAGGTCTCTTTAATTAACCATTCACTTCATTCCGTTATCGTCACCGACTCTGCTTTATGAACGACAATTTAATTATCCTTAATTTTCCCCCCCTCCCCCTCTCCAAACTCAACCGTTCCAGCAAATCCTCCTCTTTGAAACTCACGCCCCGTAAATTGCAACCACCGTATTACACATTTTCAATTGCTTGTGTATTCTCTCTCTCTCTCGTAAAGAAATGGTTGAGCGATCACAATATATATCTATATATGTATCCAGCCAGCCAGCCCTCCGGCCCTCCCACCAAGACAATATAATTACGCCCGTGGTCAAATCGCCTGGAACTCCATATCCACAGTCTCCTGGTAGGGCCATAAATTATAGATTCTTCATGTAACACGCCGGGCGGGTGTGGTGGTGGCCGGGAATCAATAAAGACTGGCCGCGCGCCGAGCACTCATTGGCTGCCCGACCGACCAATCAGCGTCTGGCTGGCCCCTGCCCGCCCATCAGTCACACTGGCCACGTGGACCCCCGCGCTTAAGAGTGGAACTTTTTCCCCCACCTTTATATTTGCGGGCGAAGGGCCCGACTCGCGTCTTGGCTTGTGCCGGAGGCCCTGACTGATGACGTGATGTATGGAATGGCCCGGGGATGGTCAGGCACGGGCTCCGTGTTTCCCAGCGGCCGCCGATGGCCGGGGTAAATTCGTCGATGCCGCGAATCTTTCCCGGCCGCCAAAAGTCCCTTTGGTGACTGACTGGCTGCTGGATGGCTCTCTCTCTCTCCCTCCCTCGCTCTCTCTCTCCCTCCCTCTCCTGGCCAGCAGGTGGAGGAGCCATCGGATTTTTGATTAGTTGGTCGAGGTGACTTGAGGCCGCTCCATGGAAGCGGTAACGAGGTTTGGCCCGGGTGGGAATGGGCCCAAACCAGGTTAGAAGGCTGTTACGGCCGCTCAACCCCATCTGTAAGCATTTTGCCCGACTCATCATAGACGGGTTATTAGATCTATCACGAAAATACTAGCGGCAATCAAAGCCCGGGGCGGCGGCGGCGGCGGGCGGCGGCGGCCAAGATGAGACTACAACCCCGGCCCGGAGACGGGGGTAGGGCTAGGGGGGCTTTGGGGGGGGTCTGCCTTCTCCCCCTCCCCCTCTTCCTTCCCCTCCCCCAGGCCTCGCCAACGGGTGAACGGGTGGCAGCGTAAGGCAAGAAGTTGCATAGGGTGGATGGGTTGGGTTGGATGGTTGGGGCCGGGGGGAGGAGGAGGGGGGAGGGAACGGAAGTTAAGCTTTGAAGGGATCAAAGGGGAAAAGAGGGAAGGCGTGCCATAATTCACAGTACAGAAAACGGGGGAAGGTGGGGGGGGGGGGTGGATGGAAAAATTCATCTCAAACTTGTAATTGAAATACGGTAACGAACGAGGGTTTATTGAGGGGGGGGGGGGCGGGAGAAGGAGGTAGGGGAATTGGGGGTTCGTTACAGAGGGGGGGAGACGATGTAACAAAATAAACAGAAATTGAAAGGATAGATTATATACATTTGATTACCTTAAAAAGTAATGATGTCATCGGTGAGTAATTACGTTATCGGTTGGACTTATCGGTTGGTAAATATGTGATGAACGAACGTCTTTCAAAGTTTCCTCATGATTAACGATCATTGGAAATACGTTTCTTTCAAAGTTTCCTCATGATTAACGAGCATCGGAAATACGTTTCTTTCAAAGTTTCCTCATGATTAACGATCATTGGAAATACGTTTCTTTCAAAGTTTCCTCATGATTAACGATCATTGGAAATACGTTCCTCATAAAATGTAAGAGTTACTTAGACAATTATTGGGGGGAAAAAAGTTGACTTTAAACTTACGGGATTGCGAAGGGTAAGGTCAGTGGATTGATATAGCGTTGACTCATGTGAACTGGACACACACACACACACACACACACACACACACACACACACACACACACAGAAAGTGCTTAATTGATGGCCCGCGATCAAGCAACCAGTACGCAAACTGGAAACCGCAAACACCCCCCTCACCCCCTCACCAAGACTTCCATGACTTGATTCTTGGAGGAAATGCTGGATTTTCTGAGCACCTGAAGACGACTTCGACTTTAACGAGGCGGTCCGTCCGTCCGTCCGTCCGTCCGTTGCTCTGTGTGTGTGTGGGGGGGTGTGTGTATAAGATCGTATGCATCATTAGGGGGTTGTGACCACCGCCAGTTGACCCCAGCGTTACTGTGTGTGTGTGTGTGTGTGACGAACGGGTCACATCTACTTCATTGGGGACATGTGCGTCTTGTGCGTCCGGCAAGGTCGCTTGCTGTGACCACGTCTTCTTTTTCTTTCTTTCTTCTTTGTGGTCACTATTGTGTTTCTAACAACCGAGCAAAGAAAACGTATTTCTGTCTATATTGAGTGGTAATGATGTTGATGTTTTAACGAAAAAATCTTCGCGTCTGATCGCACGTTTTCATTGGATGTCTTATTGGAAGTAAATACATCATTTATATATTTCTTTGCTCTAAGTAGATGAGTTGTTATCTCCCACCGTGTAGCAAACAGTAGAGCGATGAAAAATTATTCCAAAATCTCCGGTTTGCCTTTGGTTCCGTTGATTCACCACTCGAAGGGAAATGTGTATGAATAAGACACGTGAGCTAACTTGTGGCTGTTTTCAGAACTTAAAAAAAAGGGAAAAGAAAAAAAGGCCGCAAAAAAGGTAAAAAAAGAAAAAAGGCCAATAGACAAATGGCCACAGAAAGCACCGTTGACCCCCACCCCCAAAGAACGACGGTGTTTGGTAATGATGGCTCGGTCTCTGACCTAACCCCTTAACATTAGATCAGGTCAAAAGCTACGCCAGCTTAGCTTCTCAAGGGTCGTAACGTCGTGCCCAAAGGCCGCACCGATGTGTGCCCAAGGGTGAACGGTTCTTCATGCTCAAGGGTCGTATCCTCGTGCCCACGGGTTAAGAATACAGGCCGTGGTCAAGTATCGTCCCGTCGTGCTCGAGGGGTCGCACGTCGTGCTCAGTGGTCGCGCGTCGTGCCCAGGAAGTTGACCTATCAACAGACGTTGACGGTAGAACACACAGACGGCAGACGAAGGGTCGCTGAGGCCACAAACGCTCCTGTACCTCGCGTTCCTTACCCCGGATAACAACAGCGAAGTTCAGTACTGTTCCCAGGCAATTTCTATTATATATATATATATATATATATATATATATATATATATATATATATATATATATATATATATATATATATATTCCCCATCGTCTTAAGAAGGGACGTCCAGCTCGAGAGTATCTGAGGTACTCTCTTGTCGATATCCATGGTCTTGTAATCCTTTGGAGGAACGTCCGGCAGGTGTAATCGTAACAGTCTCTTCCCGCACCACTTGTGTCCGTGAATTGCTGACTAATTGTCAAGGGTGATGGAACCGTTGCTGAGGCTTTGTGGCGGGCGAGTCTGCCCACTCGGGAGGGAGGCGAAAATTGAAAACCCGTGGATAACAGAGGCTCAGAATAGCTGCTGCGGTAGCTGGTATCAGCAGCGAGGTAGGGTAGTGCAGGGAAGCGAGCCAGCCAGTGCGTTGCAACCCCAAAAGGCTCTGCCCTGGAAACGGGGGAAATCTCTAATTTTTACTCTCCCGTCGCAGGTATGTCACTTCTGTGAGGCTCATCCCTCCCCACTCCAGCGTTCAGGTAGCCGGCCACGTCCACCGGGCGGGACCGCAGGTCAAGAGGTGCAGTGGATGGTGTGGGTTCCTTCCCCTGGTGCGGTTTTGCTCAGGACCATAACTTGTATTTTTATTCTGGGATGAAAGACATTTTTTTTATTTTCGCACACCATTGGCCAGTACACCAGGTACATACCAGTACAAGAGTTTTGTGCCGGGCGACTGCCACTGGACTATGGCGTTGACGGGATCTGAGTGTTTCTGACGGATTCCTCTGCGTCACCATCGCCGGGAGTCGACCTCGCGTCGTCACCACCACCCGATCCTCTGGTGGCACTCATCCTTGACACCGATGGTGAACAACCACACAACTGCGTTGACCGATGTCCCCTTCTGCTCCGCCATGACCCTCCAACAACATCCCCGACAACACGGAGCGCTAAATTGCGTTATCTGAAGACGCGTCACGTAAGACTTGAGGTGTTGCGAGGGAGGGCAAGGCCATTGTGGCTCACGGGGTACCACTGCGACAGGTTGGGTGACCGAGAGGAGGTGGAAGAACCAGGTACTCAATGCCGCCGATGGGATTGACCGGGACGAGTTACCGGGATGCGTAAGACAGTAGTGCTGCAGGGAGATGCATACCGGTAAGGAGGACGGTACCGGTGTGAAGTACCGGGGGGGTGACTAGGACCACAGGCAGAGGGAAGTGGGGGACAGCCCCGCCGGCAGGAGGAGGTGATGAGTGAGTAAGACAAAACCTCGACAGCAGGAGGTAGAGAAAACGCAACACGGGCAGCAGCAGGAGGGAGTAAATAAAACAACTCAACAACTGGACGTAAGCAAAACAACGCATAGGAGAGAGTAAACAACACCTCAACAACGGGAGGTAAACACAACCGCGCAGCAGGAGGGAGTAAACAAGACAACACCTCAACGACAGGAGGCAAAAAAAGAAAAAAGAAAAACCCATCGCTGTAGCAATGAGTAAACAAGATAAGACTGCAGCAGCAGTAGAAGTCAAACAAGACGACACGACAGGATCAGTCAAACAAGACAACACTACAAGATCAGTCAAACAACACGACAGGACCAGTTCAAACGCGACAACACAACACAGCAGCACAGCAGGAGGAGGAGGAGGAAGTAAACAAGACACTGCAGGAGGAGGATGAGGAGGAGAGAGGGAGGGGTGGAGTGAGTGGGGGGGAGAGGGATATAAAAAGAAGGATGCAGGGCGATGACACACACAGGCACTAACGAGGTGTTTCCGCGCCGTTGGTCGCTCATTAACACTTTTGTCGCTTCACGGTCGCCCGCCCGCCGCGCCTTCTTCCCTCCACCGGCCTTCCCTCGCTACAAACTCTACCCTCTCCTCCTGCTCTTCTTCTTACACCTCCTCCTCCTCCTCCTCCTCCTCCTGTTGTTGCTGTCAACTGCCGCCAGCTGCTCCTCCTCATACAACTGCAGCAGCAACCAACAGCTGCTTCTCCTCCCCTCTGTTCGCCGTTCGTGATTGTGTTTTCGTCACTGCCCCATTCGTGTTGCTAATCCTCCAGTTTCGTAGACCTTTTTTTTTTTTCTGCTGCTCGTTAACACAACTGCTGCTTCTGTTTCCCCTTGTATGCTGCTGCTACTGTTGTTACTCCAGCCGTTGTGCGCCCCTGCAACTCCCCCGTTACTACCGTTGCCCGTGTGCCGTACCCTCCCTCTCATGTCACGACTCCAGCTGTGATTCGCCAACGTTTATTTGTTGCCGCCATTGAGATTCCTGGACCGCCTCCATCCGTCTCCCGCAGCTGCTGCCCCCTCACCTCCCTCCGCCTCAACCTCCTCCCCCACGCCCCATATCCGCAGAGGTTTGACGCTGCGCGTCTCTCTTTCGCCTGCCTCCGCCGCAGGTGCAAAGTCCGTCACGCGTCTCGTGTCGCAGGTGTTTGTTTGGCTTCCGTCGGCCACCTGCGCTCGTTACGTGCACCTGGGAGCCGTGAGGTGTCTTGCTCTGTTCCCATGCTGATGCTGCTCCGTACTGCCTCGCATGGCCTCGTGTCATGTACAGCGCACACACACACACACACACACACACACACACACACACACACACACACACACACACACATATATATATATATATATATATATATATATATATATATATATATATATATATATATATATATATATATATACATTTTTATATATATATATGACGTACGTATTTATGTTTATGCGAGGTTGGGTCACAGGAGGCGGTGGGGTTTTAGTGGCAAACTTTGTAATGTTTCCGGGACGAGGAGACGCCGTCAACCCGAGCACCTTTGGCGGGGGGAATGTCGGGAAAAGTGGCGTACACGGCGGGGGAAATTGGAAGGTCGAGTGACAGTAAGTGACGGGCAACACCTTGTCCGGCGGGCGGGTGGGCGTGTGTGTGTGTGTGTGCGGCGGCAGCGGTGGCGGAGGAGGAGGAGGAGGAGGGGGGGGGAGGAACCCCTGCCTCTCGTACGCTACTGAAGGAGGAGGAAAGGCGAGCGAGCTACCTTGTGCTGCTTGGTGTTGGGTGTTTCTTACCCTTCTGTGGTAAGAGAGAGAGAGAGAGGGGGGGGGGGGGTACGTAAAAATTTGGGGGTAACTATATTGTGTCGCGTTGGTTCTCTGAGCGTACGGGGGAACGCGGCTGAGACAGACGGAGAGGACATTTTGGTCCAGGGACGGTATGATTTTCCGAGATTTGGAAAGGCAAAAAAAAAGAAAAGCTATAGTGTAGTAGCGGGTTTAATGCATCGAGTATCTTTTTATTGTGTTAGTTTATTATTATTGATAAATTGGATTTAAAACGTGCGTTACCTCAGCCTGTTTTGAACCTATTTTGGGATCGCGGATATTCGATGCTTTGCATGCATTTCGCTGTACGTATTATCCCGATTTGTCGCTCTCTCTCTCTCTCTCTCTCTCTCTCTCTCTCTCTCTCTCTCTCTCTCTCTCTCTCTCTCTCTCTCTCTCTCATGATGGGACGTTCGTGCGCGTCACTCACGTCCTGATGGGCCGTTGGTGCACGTGATGCACGTCACTCATGTCCTGATGGGCCGTTGGTGCACGTGATGCACCTTCACTCACGTACGACCCTTTGAGCACGACGGTACGGTCTTTGAGGGCGACGGTATACAACCGTTGAAGATCATGGTGCTACCCTTCAACACAGCGTTACGACCCTTAGCCCATCAGTGCTCAAGGGTCGTACCGTCGTGCTCAAAGGGGCGTACCATCGTGCTCAAAGGCCCGTGCCGTCGTGCTTAAAGGACCGTACCGTCGTGCTCAAAGGAACGTACCGTCGTGCTTAAAGTTCGTATCATCGTGCTCAAAGGACCTTACTATCGTGCTCAAGGGTCGTACCATCGTGCTCAAAGATCCGTACCATCGTGCTCAAAGGACCGTACGATTGGGCTCAAGGGTCGTACCATCGTGCTCAAAGGACCGTACGATTGGGCTCAAGGGTCGTACCATCGTGCTCAAAGGGCCGTACCATCGTGCTCAAGGGTCGTACCATCGTGCTCAGGGGTTGTGAACGTCGTTCCTGTAATAGGGTCGTACCGTGTCGTGCTTCTCAAGATTACCAGAAACACGTTCGCTGGGTGGGCCTCTGTCATCAGGAGGGCTGGAAGACTGGAAATCGATCGTCCTTTCCAGTCAGAAACCTGGAAAAGGGACAGGTCCCTTCCAGCCCCCAACCCAACCCCCTCAATATAGCTTCTGTGGGACAGGTCCCGCCCAACCCCTCAACCTCACCCCAACCCCCCCAATATGGCTTCCCTGGAAATTACGAATGAGGAATAAAAAGAAATCTCTCGTATTATTCCAGGATTACCCCCCCCCACCATCCCCCCCCCAACCGACGGCCAGTTTTCATTTGAATAAATTTTAATTTCAGTCCTGATAACCTGGCGGCGGGGAAGGAACGATGAAAGTTTCGGACGATTTTTTGAAAATTAGATTCATTAGGAGTATTAGATTCTTCTCGTCATAATTACCCGTGAATTTGTGTTTTCATTAGCGAGGAACAGCAGCAGCGGCGGCGGAGGCGGCGGCGGCGGCGGCGGCAATAGCAGCAGACGACAAGCGGCGGCGGTGGCGGCGGCGGTGGTGGCGGCTGGTTTGGACGGCAGACGCAAAGAACGGAACCCGCCCCTGGGTGGTTGGGGGTGGGTGAGGTGGGATGGGGTTGGTTCTGCGTCTTAACCTAATCAGTCTGAGGTTTTGACAACGGGCAGGTACCAGGACACTCTCTCTCTCTCTCTCTCTCTCTCTCTCTCTCTCTCTCTCTCTCTCTCTCTCTCTCTCTCTCTCTCTCTCTCTCTCTCGTCTTTGATAATGATAATGTAACATAATTCTATATTAAGTGCAAATGACGTAGGGCCATATATGACGTGAGAACGTATATATATATATATATATATATATATATATATATATATATATATATATATATATATATATATATATATATATATATAATATTATGATTATCCTGGACACCCAAAGAAAGGTGTTCAGAATGTTTCAATTGGTTGATCGAGCTTAGAATGGCCCTAACTACTCTCGGCGGTTGTTAGGCCCAGATAAGTAACCGGCCAACCATCCATCAATTTGCATACGTCTCGCAAACATTTAATGGACTGGGGTAATCTGGGCCTGGAGTACACTTCCTAGATCATTTAGGATCCTAAACAATTAATCTCCTGTTTAAAGAAGTAGTTAAGGGTAATTAACCTTTTCGTATTAGTTCAGGGTAATTAGCCTTTTGGTATTATTAGTTAAGGGTACCATTTCTTAACCCCATTTCGTGGCTTAAGATGATGCAAAAACGGAAAAACTGAAATCCGGATTGTGGGATCCGTGGATTTAGTTTGGGATTTTAGGTTTGCTTAAATGTGATGTGAGTGAGTTGTTAAGTTCCCCCAAGTACATTGGTGTGGGTGTTTGGGGTCTTCGATTGTAATTACATACTTGTAATTACCTGTTTATCCTGCCCGGGGAGGGAGGTTTTTGCTCTCTCTCTCTCTCTCTCTCTCTCTCTCTCTCTCTCTCTCTCTCTCTCTCTCTCTCTCTCTCTCTCTCTCTCTCTCTCTCTCTCAGCTCTTGATTGTTCTCTGTTGTCATACGACATCTCGAACTTGTCTACTCGATGATATCATCCATTCTCTGCTTTTGTACCGTGAAACTACCTCGTTGCCTCTTTTCTAACGAGTAGTTCGTGTACCTCTTTATGTTTATGGCCTCTGATTATGTCCTTGCATCGCTCAGAGAACTGTACCCTGTTGAAGATGAATGGAGCGGTCAAGTCACCACTTACTCTTCTCTCTTCCATGATGGACAAATGTAAGGCCTGTCAGGGTACCTCATCTTTCTCAAACTCCGGTACCATCTCTGTGTTTTTGCCTTGTCTGGGACTCACTTTATCAGTTCTTCTGGCTCCCTTCAAGTGCGCTGACCAAACTTGAGGAGCATATTCTAGTTTTCGACTCATACAGTATGCAGTATGCAGATGGTTTCTTCAGTGTATCCGTATATCACACGTACGTCAGTGCGAGTTTGATTCTTGGTCGGCAGACAACTGGCCTCCTTTGCATTTCTCCTGAGGTGGGGCTTCGACGACATGCAAGGTATGGATGGTGTTGACTCCCGGGTCTATCCCTCACCCGTGGATTCCAACACCTCATTCCCTGCTCAGTAATTTCGCATCGAGACCATCTTTCACCGTGTCCCGTCCCCGTTGCTTTTTATATATACCCGGGTTGAATTCCATCAGGCGTGTGTGTGTGTATCGGACCAGCTTTGGGGTCAGTCTAGGTCCCATAGGAAGTTGAGGCAAACCTCACCCCTCGCCCGAAGTACAGAAATGAAAAGCTTACTTGATTCCTCTCGCGATGAAGTACCCTCTACTCACAGGTTTCCCTACCTTCCTCCTCTCCCCCCCCCCCCCCCCCATAACAAATATAACACTGACGAAATACACATACACTGAAATAAACTTTTATAAAGCGGTTTTTTTTTTCTTTTTTTTGCCTCCAACACGACCACCCCTTTCATCATCCGCAGACTCGTTCACGTATGGAACCAGTTCTTCCCTCCGGATTTGTTTATACTGATCAAGAAGCGCATTGGTCATGGGATCGAACCCTGCTACACCCTACTGATTTCCCCCCCGCGCAACCCATCTTGAAAAGATGACCGTGAACAAGTGTCCTCTGTGCCCTTACATACTGGTACTTATTCTCTCCACCGAAGGATTCTTCCCCATATTCGTGCCCATAGCTCCTTTTACGTGTTTTACCATCCTCCTGCGTGGCACCGTGTCAAATGCTTTCTGGTAGTCCTGAGACACACTCAGTTCGCCCAGCCTGTGTGTTGGTGTGCCAGTGCTGAAGGGTCAGCATGTGTGTTGGTGTGCCAGTGCTGGAGGGTCAGCATGTGTGTTGGTGTGCGAGCGCTGGAGGGTCAGCATGTGTGTTGGTAAGGGCGCGTGTGACTCCCTCATGTGTGGACTTGGGAAGCTTCGGATGTGTTATGAGCTCCTTGAGTAGTGTAGTGAGTGTGTGTTGAAGAGTTCCCAGGTGTGTTCGTGAGTGTGTTGATGGATCCCCAAGTATGTTGGAGGAGGCACTATGTGTGTTGTTCCAGGGTCGTACCGTCGTGCTCAGAGGATCGTACCGTCGTGCTCAAGGGCCGTACTGTCGTGCTCAAGGATCGTACCCTCGCGCTCAAGGATCGTACCGTCGTGCTCAAGGATCGCGAGGGTCCATTGAAATACGATTTCCCAAAGTACAGAACTCCATGTAAATATTCACGGCGTGGCAGGGGGGGGGGGGCAGCACTCACTCACACACACACACACACACACACACACACACACACACACACACACACACACACACACACACACACACAAGGCTCTCGCATTGTAACGGGGAATTCCGCCGAGAGAAATGGCGGGAAGTGCGTCCGATGACAGGGGTCCAGCGGCATGGAACAGCGGCCAGGAGACACGACCCAAAAGTTAAAAAAGATAAGTGAAAAATACTTTTGATGTACGCCATATTTTTTTTGTATTTTCTTTTTACGTCGATTTCCCTTTCTTGCCAAAAATACGGCATTGAATGACCATGCAGTACCTGGGGAGGGCGTGTGGGAATTGATGAATTAGAGGAAATAGTAGAGAGAGAGAGGGGAGGTGGTCGTGTCCGGTGCGTTCCTTGGTCCCCCGTCCAGCGTGACGAATGGACAGGGGAATTGGAACGGACAAGGGGGATGGGGGACGGTGCAGTAGCGAGAGAATAAGGTATTTATTTTCCCCTAACATTATTTCCCCCGTTATTCTCGTAACTCCCAGCGTCTTGTGGGCACTAATTTCCACAACATATATATTATATATAATTTTTTCCCCCTCTCCCCAACCTTTCAGTCGTGTGATACGTCACCAAAACATACCGGGGAAGGTATAAAAGTAAAAGACAATAGCGTGAATTCGGAGCGTCTTCCCGGCGACCTTTGGCAACCCCTCCACCACCACCACCACCACCCCCTCCCCGCCCCCGCCGCTGACCACTTGGGCTGGACAAACAAAATTGTTTTCCTTCAAGGAGAAAAATGCCCAGAATTTATTTTACGATTTTCCACCTATTGGGCCTGTGCTCGGGCAAACAGCGATATTCTGAAAATGTCTGGTCGGTCTTTTCAGGCAAATTGGGGGAGGGAGGGAGGGGTAAGGGGTAAGGGGTTGTGTGTGTGTGTGTGTGTGTGTGTGTGTGTGTGTGTGTGTGTGTGTTCCACAATAAATGTTTTTCCGCCGTGGCGTTGTTTTAAAGAATTAAACTCACCCCCCTCAACCCCATCCCACCCCCTCCCCCCTTTAAACTTCGGCCTCCCCTCCCCTCCCTTCCCCTCCCCTACTACCCACACCTCCCCTCCACCTCCAGTTTACACTAATGCTCTGTTTTGCTCTGTCTGTGTCTCTCTCTCACTACCCCTTTTACGGAATCCGCCATTTAAAAGATTGGTCTCCCTACGTTTAATGTCTTTTGCTCTTAATTC